>NW_023397040.1:0-72364 GCF_011125445.2 Fundulus heteroclitus | reverse complement strand
TAAATTTTGATTTATGGATGAAGAATTTACCAAGCAAAATAAATAGATTGACTATATATTGTTATATAATATAGATAGAGGGGTTTGAGTCAGAGAAAATAAAAGAAAATGTCAAAACTGGATAAAAGAATGTTTGAGCCAACGTGACCATTAATAAAGCATTGCATATCATTCCACAGAGAAGAGCTATGTGAACAACTATAGAATAAATGGTCTAATGTTTTCTATGTCCAAAGAGCAGAAGGAGCATTTTACATCTACAGTGGGGATACATTTGAAATAAGCTCATTACAGGGGTAATAATGGTGAAGGATTTTAAATGTTATTTCTTTTACTTTGTTTGTAAATTAAAAATGTATGTGGGTTACTCCCACGCTCTATTCCAGTTAATGTTTTCATACAGGGGGGACCATTTGTACTGGAGGCAGGGATAGAGTTTGCACATATAAGGTTTTTAATTACTTTGTTGTTGACTTTTCTGTCTAGAAAAAGATAAACCATTATATCGAATATTGCTGGAGACACAAACAGTCATTTGATCCAAATCTTTCTCGTCTCTAAGTAGGGTTGATGATCCCATGGAGTATGGCTCTGGTTACAAACGTCAATTCTTTTCTTGGAGGATGGAAGTGAAATTTATGAGTGAATTCGTCATATGTTAAAATTTGTTTTGAGTTATTTAACAGTTGGGGCTACCAGAACAATATCATGTTTAAACCAGTTTTCTATAAAGAAATCTTTTTTCTATGTATGATGTGCATATGTCCCAGATAAAACATTTATGAGGGGAGAAATTGTGTTTGTATAAAAGCGACCAGCAAGTTCGAGCCTGTTTATGGAAGTTTGACAGTTTGATTGGCAGTCTGTTGATGGAGTACGGGCACTGAAGTAAGAATGTGATTTTGCCGAGTTTTTCAAGATGAAGTTTGGAACAATGTTCCACAGACTGTTTGGATTTTCAGGAATCTTTTAAACCAGTTAATTTTTATATCTCATTAAAAAGAGAGAAGTTTATTACCGATAAACCCCCCTTCCTCAATTTTATTAGTCAAGATGTTTTTTCTGATTTTATGGGGCTTCTTCCTCCATATAAAGTTATATAATAGCTTTGTCTAGATTAGCACAGTGAACTTTAGGTATTTCTATAGATGTAAATAAATATGCTGCTCTTGAGAGACCTTCTGCTTTAGAAAGCAGAACCCTGCCAAATGTAGATAAATCTCTTGTAAGCCAAGAATCAAATTTTTTATTAATAGAGTTGTACAGTAAAGAAAGATTACTCTCTGTTATTAAATTGTGATTATGACTAATTTTTAATTCCAAGATAGGTTACTAAGTTCTTTAATATTTATCCCGCAAATTTGACCCGAGTGCTTATTTTTAAGAGAAAACACAGCTCACATTTTGATAGATTTAGATTCAAACCTGAGCTCTTTGAGAATTTGTTCACAACCTTTAGTGCATCTTCTATTTGGGATTCATTTTTTAGAAACAATGTTGTGTCGTCAGCCAGCTGTGATATCTTATTTCTCTTTCATTTAGTGTAATTCCTTTGAATGGACTCTTGTGAATTAGGTTACATAGAATTTGAGCTACAATTAAAAATAGAAGAGGCGATGTGGGGCAGCCTTGGTGGATACCTTTCTTTATGTAAAATCTAGGAGAGGTTCCATTCGCCAATTTCATACTGCTGCTTCCTCCCATGTACAGAGTTTTCACAGCATTAATAAAAGTCTGACCAAAATTAAAGAAGTTTAAGGAGTCAATAATAAATTTGTGGCTTACCGTGTCAAACGCTTTTTGAAAGTCTAAGAATAAGATAAGGTGTTCATCTTTTAGAAAATCTTTGTATTCTATTAGATCCAGCACTAAGCGAATATTATTGGCTATGTGACGCTCTTTCATGAAACCAGATTGGCAATCGTCAATTAAAGTGTGTAATTTAGATTTGAGACGTTTTGCTAAGATAGATGCTAGTATCTTATAGTCATTATTTAGTAAAGTAATGGGTCGCCAGTTTTCGATTAATAGAGAGTCTTTGTGAGGTTTTGGAATAAGTGTTATGACGCCCTGCCTCAGAGAGGGAGGAAGCTCCCCTCTGTCCAGAGATTCTTTAAAGACGGCCAGAAGAAATTTACCTAATGACTCAGAGAAGCATTTATACATCTCGGAAGTCAGACCATCACAGCCTGGTGATTTTATTGTCCTTTAATTGAGTTATTGCCCAATTAATCTCTTCAAGAGTTATGTCCTGACAACAGATATGATTATATTCTTCATCTACATAGTTAGGTGGGTTGATGAGGCTAAAGATGTCATTTGGGGTCTTTAAGATTATTGTCTTTTGAGTAAAGTTTTTCATAGAAAGCCGATATATAGTTTGAAATAACTTTACTGTCCTCGCTAATTTTTTCTCCAATTTTAAGTTTTCTTATACATTGATTTCTTGTCTTCTTTTTTCCATGGAAAAGAAGTATCTGCTGTTTTTCTCTCCCTGTTCCATCCAGTTCCTACGTGACCTTATAAAAGCTCCTTTGCTTTGTTCTCATATAAAACGTCTAATTGGTTTTGTAAGTCTAATAAGGCATGATTAATCTTCTTGGCTCAGCTGTTCTTTTCAGTAAACATGTTAATATTGTTGATTAGCGTGTATGTTACAATCCTCTTTTTGTGTGCCACTATCTTGCCATAACCCGAGCAGACGCTTCTAATTTGGTATTGAGAAGTTCCCACGAAGTCCCAAAATGATTCCCTTTCTTGCATCTTCCCATTGTTCTGAGATAAGGAGTTCTATTTGCATTTTTAGTTCCTCATGAGACAGTAGAGAAATTATTAATTTCCAATACCCACTAGAAAATTTCCCCCTTTGTTCCTTGCTGTTCTGAATAGATAAAGAAATGGCCTTATGGTCTGTTAGAACAGCCGGAGAAACAGAGCATTGACTCAACAGAGGGCTCTAAGTCAGCTGAGATCAACCAGAAATCTATCCTGGATTGTAGCGTATGGTTTTTATTACTCCAAGTAAATGTTTTTAATAATGTATTTTTTTCCCTCCATATATCAATGAGATCCAGTCTTTTTGTAAAGTCAATTAGTTTTTTTGAGGTTGGAGCTAGTTTTGGCGGGCATCTGTCTAATTGGTTATTCATAACCATATTAAAGTCACCGCCCAAAATTACCTTAGCTGTAGGATATTTAGACATCAACTCATTTAACATCGAGTCCAGTTCCTCCAATAGTTTTGAATTTTGTGAGAGTGAGCAGAACCCATAGATGTTGCCTAAAATAAAAAAAACATCTTCCAAACAGGTAATAGTAATAATCCAGTGACCATTGGTATCCCTAACAGTATTAACGATCTTCCCTTTAAATTTATGAGTGAGAATAGCAACCCCAGCTGAGTGATTGGATCCGTGAGTCAGCCAGATGTCCTCTCCCCATTGACTCTTCCATAACTTTTCGTCCTCTTTGCATGAATGAGTCTCTTGGATGAAAATAATATCAGCATCGTAGTCCTTACAAAAAATAAAAACAGCTTTTCTTTTGACAATGTTACGTAGTCCTCTGGCATTTATAGAAAGTAGTTTCATCAGTCTCTAAAGAATACTTCTCTTTACGAGAGAAAAAAAACAACCTAAGCAATAACAGCTTCTGCCTCTTTAAAGTAGATCTGGAACATTTTAAAGCAATTGGAAAGTGTTTGTGTTATTCATGAATGAATGGGTTAATATAATGTGTAATATAAAATTTGTTAGTTATTATTAATATATAACAGAACCTTGAGAGAGGATGGAATTCAATCCTCTGAATATATATAGGCAACACAGGTATTAGAACAGGTACCTGAACAGATTCTCTTACCCTTTTAAAACAGCCATAGAAAGATCGGGCACAGGTTCAGAGATTACAACAAGTTCCTGGTGTAGCTCAGTAGGAACCATCTTAAAAGATCTCCGTATCCTCTATGAAGGCTCGGGTTCCTCTAAAAAAAGCTCGCTTTCCTTGTTTCCTGGCTTCTTCGATGCGGGGCCACAGCCTCTCTCGGGTTTTCTTGTCGGACTGAGTGAGATCCTCGCCAAAGCGGAGCCTCTTCTCCCTCAGGAAAGTGTGGTTTCGTGCATTTTTCCAGACGTCGTCCCTCGCTGTGCGGAAGGCAAAGAGGATGATCACGGAGCGAGGGTGTGTGATGCCGGCGTCCGTCCTTCCAATTCGGTGCACGACATCGATGGCTTGACTCATATGTTGGTTGGGGGCTATTTGCTGACAAATGTCAATCACTTTTGCTTTAACATTTTTCCTCCCTTTCCTCTGGTAACCCATACAGTCTTAGAGACCATCTCCGCTTGTATCTTTCGTTCTCAGTGAGCCGAGTGTCCATAAGTTTTATAGTTTTTTCATGACTGTTGCAAAGCTCAGATAACTTTTTGTTGTCATTTTTCAAAGCTTCAATTTCAGCGAAGGCAAAATTCAGGGAGGTTTTCAGTTCTTCGATACTAGATTTGTTATCTTTTACCATCAGTTCCAGGTTATCAGCTCTCCGGTTGACTGCAGCCAGAATGTTCGCCTGAAGATCCTCCAGGGACAAGTCGCTTCTTCCCTTTCTTTTTACTTTGAAGGCAGGGCTGGAAGAGGGGCTACCCACCGGTGTAGCAGCCTCCGAGTCCGTTGAGAAGTCGTCGTCCATTTTCCCGCCGTTGGTTTCGTTTTGGCTAGCAATGTAATTGTGGTCCGTTAGCTTCAGCACTTGAGCTCTGTCTTTACGTTTCTGTTTTTTATTTTGCTTTTGTTCGGACATATTATGGCGAAAAAACTTTACCGACAGCAACAATGTAGTTCCTCCGTCGTTGATGGAGAAGTTGGGAGGACAGAAAACTGTTATTAAGCGAGCCGCTCTGTGGATGCGACCGAGCGCCGCTTCGCCATCACCGGAAGTCTGTAGCATAGGAGGTGCTAATGCTAGCTTAGCATGTTGCATAGGAGGTGCTAATGCTAGCTTAGCATGTAGCACAGAGGTGCTAATGCTATCTTAGCATGCAGCTTAGGAGGTGCTAATGCTAGCTTAGCATGTAGCACAGAGGTGCTAATGCTAGCTTAGCATGTAGCACAGAGGTGATAATGCTAGTTTAGCATGTATCTTAGGAGGTGCTAATGCTAGCTTAGCATGTAGCACAGAGGTGATATCCATAGTAGAGGCAGATTTAAAAATGGAAATACAAAGTAACATTGATAAGGAAAAAAAGAATAAGTGAATGATAATAATGAAACAATAATTAACACAGCAACAGGGGAATTCATATGTTAGGATTGTTGTACATCAGTGGGCAATTCATTAGTATTTCCGTCAGGTATTTGTATGATTTCATACATTTAAGAGATGTCATATATCTTGAATTCAGATAAAAAAAAAAAAGAAAAAAAAAAAAAATATATATATATATATATATATATATATATATATATATATATATATATATATATATATATATATATATATATATATATATATATATATAGGCTGCGCAGTGGGTAGCGCTGTTGCCTTGCAGCAAAAAGGTCCTGGGTTCAAGTACACCCTGGGTCTTTCTGCATGGAGTCTGCATGTTCTCCCTGTGCATGCGTGGGTTCTCTCCGGGTACTCCGGCTTCCTCCCACAGTCCAAAAACATGACTGTTAGGTTAATTGGCTTCTCCAAATTGTCCTTAGGTGTGAGTGTGTGTGTGAATGGTTGTTTGTCCTGTTTGTCTCTCTGTGTTGCCCTGCGACAGAGTGGCGACCTGTCCAGGGTGTACCCCGCCTCTCGCCCAGTGAACGCTGGAGATAGGCACCAGAAACCCCCGTGACCCGATGAGGGACTAAGCGGTTTGGAAAATGGATGGATGGATGGATGTTAAGGTAATTTAGATAGAGCTAATTCTTTGATTTAACTACTACTTTCTTATTGTTTATTTTGCATCATCGTTTCTTGTTTCGTGTCTTGTTTGTTAAAACAAGACACAATGTCTTGGCATTTTTCATGTTCTGGTGCCTCACAACCTGCCAGGTAAAATGGATTGTTGAATGATCGGACTACGGCTCCCAGCATGCAACACGGCCTAATACCAGAAAAGATACCTGAGACAAGGCCGAGGGAAGTGTATACAGAGCCCTTTAGGGGACATGGGGAAAATATATATTTTTTTGCGTTACCTCAGAATACTTTTGCGTTCCCTCGCAAAGGTTTTCGCGTTCCTTAGAGGAATGGCTGATTTATTTGTTGTGGTCTCTTGTCATTCACACAACAGTAAACCGTGAGAGCCGACATGAGTTTTGAAACTGCAAAGCTTTGTCTTAAGCGGAAGATCAGATGTGCATCTATCTACACAGCACAGCGCATACAGAAAGCTATGGTGCATTCAGGAGCATGGGACATTAGAAGTTTCAGAATAAAAAGCTAGCAGGTGTGCATAATCAAAAAATAACAGAAATACAATTATAGAGCATTCAGTATTGTAAGAAAGCCCACACTGTTTCTGGATAGACACAATATTGTATGAGTGAGTTCTGTTTTATGCCTCTTTCCTTGTAAATATGAAATGTCCCATGCTCCTGAATGCACCATAGCTTTCTGACGCTCCCGAATGAATCTGCGGTTCACTGTGGTCCACTCATGTCGGACTTGTTCTTTTTTAATTACACACTAACTCTGTAAACAGGCCATATAGGGAAGCTTAAAAGTATAATGCTGTCGCCTCAAACGTACTTTTAAAGAACAGCAGCAGAAAAGGTAATTTTTAACTTACCACTGTGATCTCTGTTAGCGCTGTCCATAAGCAAGCTGCGGCCGCGGTGCATTCTGGGAAAGCGGCCAGCTGACGCAGGCTCGTTTCCGGGGAGGCAGGCCTTAGCCAATAGTTGTGAAGCTTTGCCGGTGACACCGCCCCCCTCTCCCCCCTCCCTCCCTGCCATCGTATTAACATTAACAGCTGCAGTCAGACCAAGCGGAAAAAGAGGAAGTAATAAAACACGAAGCACAAATACACGAAGTGGAAAAAGAGGAGGTAAAAAAACACCAAGTAGAAATACATGAAGTGGAAATACACGAAGTGGAAAAAGAAGAAGTAAAAAAACACGAAGTAGAAATACACAAAGTGGAAAAAGAGGAAGTAAAAAAACACCAAGTAGAAATACAAGAAGTGGAAAAAAGGGAGAAGGAAATAAAAAGGGCAGGCAAAAATTGGGTTGGTAAAAAATCAGTTAGAAAAGTTAGAGGCAGAAATAAATGATTGTTTCAGAAATATAAGTTTAAAATAAATTAGAAATATTTATGGTGGAGGAAAAACATGCTTTAGAAATGTTGCTTTCAAAAAAAAGAAGTAGAAATACACAAAGTGGAAAAAGGGGAAAAGGAAATAAAAGGGCAGGCGTAAATCCTTTGGGTAAAAAAACAGCTAGAAAAGTTAGAGGCAGAAATAAATATATGTTTCAGAAATATAAGTTTAAAATAAAATAGAAAGAAATATTTATGGTGGAGTAAAAACATGCTTTAAAAATGTTGCTTTAAATACAAGAACTAGAAATACACGAAGTGGAAAAAGGAGAAAAGGAAATAAAAGGGCAGGTGTAAATCCTTTGGGTAAAAAAACAGCTAGAAATGTTAGAGGCAGAAATAAATGATTGTTTCAGAAATACAAGGGTTAAAAATAAGTCAGCATAAAAGCAAGAAGAAAAGTAAAAATAAAAGTGTAAGTTTAAATATATATTTTTTGATGAATAATTGATGAATTGTTGAAGAAATATCTTATTTTTATTATTTTGTCACATTAAATGGCACACAAATTAATATTATTAGACACTTTTCTTAAGCCATTTTATATTATTAAGTCCTTCATTTATTTCTGTGTGTATTTTTAATTATGGCAGGATTGGTCCTCCATACTTTTCAACTTCTTCTATTATAATATTGTTGTCGCAGGTTTTTTTTGTAGTTATCTATTTTAGGGATAAATGTTTCAATTTGATTAAGAAAGGTGTGAGATTCTGATTCTGAGAATTTGGAGGTATATAAATTGCTATCAAATTTAAAGATCTCTGTTGATATTAATGCGGTACCGCGCACGTGACGTCACCGTCTCAAGAGCAACGCCCCTTTTGCCGCTTAGGTAGGACATACAGGTAGAGAACGCCCGTAGCAACCAGCTATTACACGCACAACAGAACCAGCGATCTGACCGACTTTACAGCCGTTAAACTTTCCCAAGACGATGTCCCAGGCACACGGTTTACTGGTCGCACTGTCGAAGAACGCACCAACCTTCAGCTCAAACGATGGCTTGAGTGTCGAGGGCTTAAAAAGACTGGAAAACTGGCCGAGTTGATGAACGGTAAGCTTTGGTTTTTTTTCCTGCGCGGCGATCATGGCAGCGTCGGCGGTTTTGTTTGCAATCACCGTCCAGGAATGGGTATATGTTTAATGTTTGTCTCATTTGAAATGTTTTTGAGTAAGCTATCCTGGTAGCAGGGTATCATGTTAGCGCCTGCTACCATGATAGCCTATATGCTGTCATGGTAGCAGGCGCTACTTTATTAACATGTCGGCCACCAAAATACTCTTACCTTCCCTTGATGTCGCTGGAATTGGGTCAGGATGTTCTTCGGTTGGGCCCTTTCCTCCGACAAAATGCTTGCTACATATGTACTTGAATTTGGTAACTTTTTCCGGGTTGAACTGTTGTGTAGGCCGACCGCCCCGGTGTACCAGCGCACATTTCTCCTCGGCAGTCTTGAAGAAAACATCCTTCATATGCGGCCGATCAGCGTACCTCGAGTCGCTGTTGCACGTTCCATAGCAACATGTTTAAAAACCATGGTCTTAGATTTGGAAAAAGCAGTCGTTTACCGAGTAAAACCAAGGGTAACGCACGTCTCTTTTAAAGCGAAACAGCGGCGGGTTTCCGGAGTTTGCCCCACTGCGTACCACGTGATGTGACGTCATCGTGACGTTGTGTTTCTAAAAATAGCTCGCGCGCGGTACCCCATTTTTCATTGCTGGTTTCAACATTGTTTATTATTAAGGATTGGATAGAATTCTGTTGTCTTCTTTTTTCCAGATTACAGAAGTAGGCCGTGGGTTTTTTTTTCTCCTTCCTCGATCCATTTCACTCTTGATCTAATAAAGGCCCCTTTGGCCCTTTGAATATACATTTCATCCAGTTTAGGTTGGAGGATTCGTATTTTTGTTTGTCTTCAATTGAGGGGTTGGGTTTATTGCAATATATATATTTAGTTGTACAATATCAAGTTCTCTTCTTTGGAGTTCTTTTTTAATTTGTTTACTGAAGGAGAGAGAAAATTGCCTGATGCTGTACTTTAGGAATTCCCATTTTGAACTGGGTCATTTAATTTTTCAGAGTGCTTTATATTCTGGATTAATTCTTAAATTTTTTGGCAGTAGGTGTCATTTTTTAGAAGACTGTAGTTAACTTTCCAATATTTATTTGCGCCTGGTTTCCAGTTTTGAGGTTTTATTTGTAAGGAAATAAGACTATGGTCAGTTAATGGTGCAGCAGAAATGTCTGAGTTTATGTCACTGATTAATAATTAATTTGTTATAAGCCAATGATCAAGTCTTGATTTGCTATTTGAACTAAACCATGAACATTTTATACAATTGGGATTAAGATGACGCCACACGTCTACTAGATTTTGTTCATTGCAAAAATTGTTCAATATTTTGTTTGGATAACTTGAGTTATGTTTAGAAGGCCATTTATCATGAAATTCATCTTGGACAAGGTTGAGATCTCCACCGATTACAACATTGTTTGTTGAGTAAAGTGATTTTAGGTGGTCTAAGTTTGGGGTTATTTCTTCTAGCAATAATTTGTTCTGGTTTGGATTATTATAACCACATATATTCATCAAAATAAGAGTTATGCTATCCAGACAGACAGTGAGGAATAACCAGTGATCATTTCATCCATTTTACCCGAGATTACCTGACCTTGGAAGTTTTTTAGAAGAATAGCTAGTCCTGCTGATCTTGAAGAACCATGACGAAAATAAGCTTCATCTCCCCATTGTTTAGTCCAGAAGTTATCATATTTTGAGTGAGTTTCTTGTGAGAATATTATATTTGCATTTTGCCCTTTACAAGATAAAACTAAACCTTTCCTTTTAGTCAAATCTCTTAGACCCCTTGCATTAACAGAAATAAGCGAGAGTTCACTTTTTAAGTTAATCATAAGGAATTAATACAATAACAAAATGGTAGAAATTTTTTTCAAATAAGGTTGACCAGTATTTGAATGGGTTTTACCTGAGAATAAATTAAACTGTAAGTAGCATAACTCCTGCACTGATAAGGTTATTTGAAGTTAGAAATGTCCTGTAGAACTATTGTGTCTCTTAGGAGAAACTCTTTGGCCATTGATATATGGCATATGGATTTTTAAATACCGCCTTTATTCCAGCTTTCCGTGCTTGCTCTGCTTTGGGCCACAGGGCCAGTGGGGCTTCTCGGTCTTCTTTGGTGAGGTCCTCAGAGAAACGCATGTTGAGCTTCCTGCAGATGGGGTGTTGTTTAGTGGATAGCCAGAGTTCATCCACGAAGACTCGTCCTGAAAACTGTACAATAATCTGCCGTGGGTGGTTGGTGTTGTTTGGGCCAAGACAGTGTACAGTGTCGAGGATAGTGTCCATCTTCTATTTCCAATGCGGCATAATCTGTTTAATGAGATTCACGACTTCCTGTCTTGTCTTCCTCCTTTTGCTCTTTTAAGCCTTTAATGCGCAGATTCCATCTTCGTAATATGGCGCTCTGATTCTGCCGCTTTTTTTTTTCAAAATGTTGGACCTTTGTCAGCTCGGCGTTTGTGATTTTAAGTTGAGCAATTTCATTTTCCATCATTTTTTTTTCTTAAAATATTGAATTTCAGCTCTATTGAACTCCACCGCTTTGGCAATATTTGCGTGTTCTGTTTCATGTGTGTTCTGCTTGTTTTGTTTCATTTCTTCTCCAAAGTTCAGCATAATTTTCTGTAGATTTTCAACTGCTTCTAAAATCTTGGCATTTGATGCATTAGAACTGACCTCATCGTCGCCCTTAGTCTTTTTGTGGGGTTCATATATAATGATCAGGTCATTGAGTTCCAGCATAACCGAGTTCATAACAGTTAATTAATAAATGCATTTGTAGTATAAATCATTATGGGCTTATAGCTCCAGCATCACTATCCATTGGAATTATATCTGTTATAGCTATAAATTGAGTTAAATGTCTTATTATTAAAATTATAATACCAAATTATAATTAATAATAATAATCATATTCAATCAGCTTCTGGCATAATCCGCCCCTGCTTTAAAGTCACATTGATAAACACATTGCTTCTTACCTGGCTCTGGATGGGCATCATTCCTCTGCATTTCTGTTCCTAGACCTGTTCCTGACTCGTCAGTTTTTAAAAAATATTTACTAATAAAATCCTTCAAGCCTTTGGTGTCATCTTCTGCACGTGTGATTCTTAGTTTGCAGCGGAACTGTTATGCCAGAAAAGTGTTTGAATATGATTATTATTATTAATTATGATTTGTTATAATTTTAAAAATTGGTCATTCAAACTCAAATGGTAGCTATAATAAATATGGTTGAAATGGTGGTGATCCCAGGGCTATAAGCTTGTAATGATTAATACCAATAATGTGTTTATTAATTAGCTGTTATGAACTAATTTATGCTGGAACAGGGTGATCTGATCATTTTAAATAAATGAAAATAAGTCAAAAATGGATTAAAATGAAAGGTAGCAATTCACATTCAAGATGTCGGCACTTGACGTAGCAGCATTGAAAGACAAAAAAAGCTTCGGGAACTCGATGGACACTTCCCTGTTTTTCAACAAGCTAGCTAACAGCTTAGCAACGCTGCACCTTCCCAAGATGGCCACTATGACGACACACGACCTACAACCTTGTGAGATGCGAAAAGGGGGAGGTCTTAATGACGTAATCAGCGCCTACGCTAATGTGGGGTGTGCCTTGACCATGGAAGCGGTCTAAATGAGGAATTCAAAGAAAGTGTGCAAACTAGAAGAGGGATGCACAAAGAGATTGAAACTGAAGATAAGAAGAAGAAAAGAATGAAAAGGTCAGCTCTTGGCGGAGCCACTTATAAGAACCACAAACTAAAACACAGCCAAAATCACTTACAAAATGCATACACATGCATCAGAAATATCCAGCAGTTAAACTCTGTCTTGGAGTGATTAAGCATTAAACTAAATCCTAATAGGTTCTGCCCAAAATATATATCACCTTATGGGTGAAAAGAGAAATAAAAAGGGGAATCTTTTCTTTACTCTGACGTTGCCTCAGCGGGTGTCCTGGTCTCGGGTCCGCGTATCTGGTCTCAGCTTGGGCGGGGCCGGTCCTTCAGTCAGCGAAGAAACGGGAGGAGAAATCCCTTCATCTCTCTGGACGTTTCAGACGCTTTGTTCGGCCAAAGACGAAAGCGTGGTCACTTTGACGACCACTGGGAGATAAGCAGCTCTCAGTCTTTGATCGAAGTGGATTCAAAAGTACTTTTTTAAGTCAACCTCCTGCACATTAAAGCAGGGATTAATTTGCTTCGGAGCTTCTCGATCCAGCGAGAAATCGAGCTAGTGGCACGTGGGGAAAATCCCAACGGGATGAACAGCTGTGTGTGTCTTCCCAGTCTGGCAGAGTGCAAGTAAAGTAGGCAGATTTCAGTGTGCCCAGTGCTTTTAAAACCCTACTTAGCAACGTTATCTCATTGTTATGGCCGCTGGCCATTTTGACCGTGTTGCATGATGGGAGTTGGTGGCCATTTTGACCATATTGCATCATGGAAAATGTGGCCTGTCACTTCCTGAAATGGTGTAACACTGGGACCCATAATTACCTCGATGCTGAAACACGGAGAGAATTGCATTAATTACAGTAGAAAGTTAAATCCCGAATCTACCATGTGACCAGAACAGTTCGGGGGGCTTAGCGCACACGCCTTCAAATTGAAATATGTGTGTTAGCAAAGAGATGATCATGTTTTTGAACAAAAATAGTGCAGCCAAATGAAGACTCTCTCCCTCATGCTCGCTGACAGGAGTCCAGGCACGTAAAGCTCTTGTTTTTACGACCGTGGTCAATTAGATATCTGCTCGGCAGGAAGAAATCTTCCCATCAAACTGTTTTAAATGTACCAATCCACCGAGGTGCTCCAAGCAATCATGGTCGTACAATGGGCTCTTCTGTGCCCTATGGTGGGTGCCTTCTGCACAAGAAACGGCTCTCAGAGCAGCTAGCTTAACAAACATGCTACTATCCTCCCGCTTCATGCCACTGGCAGAAAGTGTGAGAAATGTAGGAATTTGCCACAAGAAATGCAGGTGATTGGTACACTGGACGATGGATAAAACTTTTGCAGACAGTCCCCGTTGCTCATGGAATGTGCTCCAACCCAGCTGTAGACACAAACTAAGGGGGCCTTCTATTTTTTCTAGGGTACACAGTTATTGCGCAAACATTTTATTTGCTTCAGCCTGAAAGGCTGTGTGACCACTCTACAGTGCTGCAAAAAAAATCTCAAGAAAATCCCAAAATAAAAAGTGTTGCTAACCTGGGTTATTTGGAACATATAGGACTGGGAAAACAGCTTTGGGTGAGTTAACATTTTCACATCATTTAGTGAGTTTTTGGAAGGAATTTTGGAACGGACTTCCTGTTTGCGGTAAGGCGTATTCTGTCACTTCCTGTTGTTGCTGTGTGAACGACGGAGCTTTGCTCCAGGCTCTCTCGCTTTTTATCTTTAAACCTCTTTGCTGTAACATCTGTTTCCAAACATAAGCACTTTTAAAACATTGTCTGTGGCTGCTCATCACGTTTGGGAACTCCTCGTGTTTCACACGGTTTGTTCTTTGGCGTGATAATAGGGCGTTAGCCTAGCTTTAGCCTAGCGTTAGCCTAGCGCTAGCCAAGCCTTAGCCTCATAATGGCTTCTCCGTGTCTGACTTAGTCTCCTATCTGCTGCTCTCTGTGTCAGATGTTCAGTTATTCCTCTGCCTCCTTTAGTGATGATGGTACATGTAATAAATGTAGTGTTTTTGTAGCTTTGGAGGCGAGGGTGTCAGAATTGGAGACCCGGCTCCGTGCTGTTGAAAAACCAGCTGATAGCCGCTCTTTTGCTAGCGCGGAGCCGCATAGAGTAACTTCACGTAGCGAACCTAAAGCAGTAGCACCCGAGCAGCCTGGTAACCAGGCTGGCTGGGTGACGGTTCGTAGGAAGCATAGCTCTAGATTACAGACCCCAGATCACCACCAACCCATCTGCGTTTCTAATAAATTTTCCCCTCTGAGCGACAATCTCGCCGAGGAGCCGACCTTAATTATTGGCAGCTCCATAATAAGAAATGTGGCACTAAAGAAACCAGGGACCATAGTTAAATGCCTACCAGGGGCCAGAACAGGCGACATAGAATCCTACCTAAAACTACTGGCTAAGGATAAGCGTAAATACCGCAAAATTGTTATTCATGCTGGCGGTAATGACACCCGGTCACGCCGATCAGAGGTCACCAAAGTTGGTGTTGCTTCGGTTTGTGAGTTTGCTAAAACTATGTCGGACTCCGTAATTTTCTCTGGTCCCCTGCCTGATCTGACCAGTGATGACATGTTTAGCCGCATGTCATCATTCAACCGCTGGTTGTCTAGGTGGTGTCCAGAAAACGACGTGGGCTACATTGATAACTGGAGAACTTTCTGGGGAAAACCTGGTCTGATCCGGAGAGACGGCATCCATCCTACTTTGGATGGTGCAGCTCTTCTTTCTAGGAATCTGGCCGGATTTATTAGTTCTCCTAAATGCTGACAACCCAGGGTCCAGACCAGGAAGCAGAGCCGTAGTTTAACACACCTCTCTGCAGCTTCTGTACTGTTACCCACCCATTATCCTATTGAGACGGTGTCTTTCCCACGGCCAAAACTTAACAGATCAAAAACTGATCTAAAAGGAACAAATCATAAAAACCTAATAAAAATCAATATGGTTCACCTTGAACCTAAAAATAAAATAATAAAATGTGGTCTATTAAATATAAGGTCTCTCCCTCCAAAGACTTTGTTAGTTAATGAATTAATTTCTGATAATCAGATTGATTTGTTTTGTCTCACAGAAACCTGGCTACAAGAGGACTACGTTAGTATAAATGAGTCAACCCCCTCCAGTTATTCAAATTTCCACATTCCCAGATCTGTGGGAAGAGGAGGAGGAGTGGCAACTATCTTTCAGTCTGATTTATTAATTAGTCCCAGGCCAACTAATAATTACAGTTCTTTTGAACATTTAACCCTCAGTTTCCCTCATCCAAACTGCAAAGCAATAAAACCTCTTCTGTTTGTTGTTTTGTATCGTCCACCAGGCCCTTACACTCAGTTTTTGGATGAGTTGTCAGATTTCTTATCTGATTTGGTGTTAAATACTGATAAGGTTATTATAGTGGGTGATTTTAACATCCATGTTGACACAGAATGTGATAACCTTAGTGTAGCCTTTAAAACTATCCTAGATTCAATTGGTTTTGCTCAAAATGTGCATGAACCGACGCACTCTCTGCTCCATACTTTAGACCTTGTGCTGACATATGGCATTGATTGTGAAGAATTAACAGTATTTCCTCACAACCCTGTCCTGTCTGATCATTTTTTAATAACATTTGAGTTTATTCTAACTGAATTCTCCACCCCCAAAAGAGGGTTCCATTATAGTAGATTTTTATCGGATAATGCTGTATCAAAACTTAAAGAGTCTGTCCCCTTCTTAATATCCTCAGTATTGCAGAAATGCCCTGTAGATGGCAGCATTGCTGTTTCTTCCCATTCACAAATCGATACCTTTGCTAACAATGTGACTTCCTCATTGCGTTCTGCATTAGACAATGTAGCTCCCTTGAAAAAGAAGGTGATTATTCACAGGAAGCTGGCTCCTTGGTTTAATTCAGAGCTGCGTTCCTTGAAGCGCAATGTTAGGAAATTGGAGAGAAAATGGCGCTCTACACACCAAGAGGAATCCTACTTTTTTTTTTTTCCAACATTATCTTTATTGGTTTTTTCAACAGTATTTCCAACAATACACAAGGCACAAGTGTGCTCCCACATCAGAGGAAAGTCCAGGGTAGTTAAGTTAATGTCCAATATTCAGCTTTTTTCCTTGCATGCCAGGTTTTTATAGGATATTTTAGAGCAACACTTATTACATACAAAATATATGAGAAAAAGAAAAACAATATCCCTCACCCCAACCACCCTGAGAAGAAACAACAAATACAACAATAACGGTTTCTCTATTTTCCAGGAGTTAGCCCATATTATTTTAGTATTGTACATGGTTCAGAGAACACAAACTCAAATGTACAATTCAAAGTAAAGTAGTCAATTATACAAATAAAGAAGATTATTTTAGGACACTGCAGAAGACCAACCGCTACTATAACTCACCCGCCACACTCATATCTATGTTTTCTATATATTCCATAAAAGGACCCCAAATATTTTGAAATAGCGATAGTTTCCCTTTTATAATGAAAGTGATCTTTTCCATTAGTAAGGTTGTGGATATTTCAGTAATCCATTTAGTGAATTTTGGTTTACTGGTACTCTTCCATGAGAGCGCTATGACTCTTTTTGCAAGAAGTAAACATAAATCCATGGCAGTAATAATTTTTCTGGACATATGATGTTTGTCAGGATATAAACCTAGGATGAACAATTTGGGGTCAAGAGCTAGCTTTATACCCAGTATCGTCTCTAAAGCTTGTTTTATCTCCCTCCAGAATTGTATAACTTTCTTGCATTTCCAGATGCAATGGAAGAATGTTCCCTTC
The DNA here is from genome assembly GCF_011125445.2 of Fundulus heteroclitus. Lineage (NCBI taxonomy): Eukaryota > Metazoa > Chordata > Actinopteri > Cyprinodontiformes > Fundulidae > Fundulus > Fundulus heteroclitus. The sequence continues at coordinate 55,493 of NW_023397040.1, read as the reverse complement.
TCTTCTCCACATCTAATACACAAGTCTGGGATGGCACCATTGTATTTATTAAGCTTTTCAGGCGTCACATAAGTTCTCATTAGCCAATGGTATTGCAGTACTTTGAGGCGTGTATTGATGGTTTGTGTTTGTGCTACAGCACACGCCTTCTCCCAGTCTTCCAAAAGCAAGTTCTCCTGTAGATCCTCCCTCCAGGCATTGAGCTTCCATAGAGATGACTCAGAGGATCCCTCCACTAACATGCTATATAGTTTAGAAATGATTCCTTTTCTAAAGCAATCAGTCTTCATTTCAATTTCCAAGGTGGACATCAGAGGGATGGACTCACATTGATTTTGAGATGATCTAATAAAATTTCTCACTTGCAGATATTTAAAATAATGTTTGCTTGGGATATCGTACCTGGCCTTTAACTCTTCAAATGACATCAAAGCCCCGTCCTCCGATTCCACCAGATCTCCTATTGTCTTTAAACCTTTTTCAGCCCATTTTCTAAAGCCAGGATCTGCCCTACCTGGAGGGAAGGATTGGTTACCCCATATTGGACTGAAGCGTGATAGAGAGGAGGAATCACCTAAATACTTCTTGACCTGATACCAAACCAAGATCATATTTCTGACTATAGGGTTTTTTGTCTTTTTTTTTTAGCATTTTGATGTTTGCTGAGAAAATGTACTGGGGTAGTGGGAGAGGAACAGAACAATTTTCAATAATCACCCATGGCAAGAGACATTTATCTGTAAAATAATACATCATAGTCCTCAATTGAGCTGCCCAGTAGTACCAAAGTGGATTGGGGCACCTGAGGCCTCCTCTATCATACGGTAGATACAGAAGTGTTAAACGAAGCCTTGGTCGTCTGTTATTCCACAGAAAACGTATGAAAATGTTTTTTAGGGCCGAAAATAAATTGGCAGGAGGTGGCAATGGAATGTTCTGAAACAAATACAGAAGTTTGGGCATTATGTTGGATTTAAGGACATTGATTCGTGCTATAAGTGACAAAGGTAGGTGATTCCATCTATCCACAGAGGCAGCAATTGAGTCTATCATTGGGTTATAGTTAACTGCAACAATGTCATTTATATGTGGTACTATCCTAATCCCCAAATATGTAAAACAGTCTACCTTTTTGAATTGGAAAGGATTCCCAACACTGTTTCTTTCTTCTGAATTAAGTAACATTAATGAAGACTTATCTTTATTTACTTTATATCCTGATATTTTTCCAAATGTATTTATTAGATCTAACAAGGCTAGAATAGAGTCTTTCAGTTTTTCTAAAAAAAGGATGACGTCATCAGCAAATAAAGCAATTCTATGTTCCTGTTGGCCTATTGTCAAACCGGTTATGTTTTTATGGGACCGCACCGCAATGGCAAACGGTTCTATTGCTAGAATAAATAATAAAGGGGACAAGGGGCACCCTTGCCGACAACCCCTTTTAATTTTAAATGATTTAGATATAACTCCATTTGTTACTATTTCAGCATAAGGCTCATTGTATAAAAGTTTAACCCATCGACAGAAGTTGTCCCCGCAGCCAAATCTTTTCAGTATCTCGAATAAATAGGGCCATTCGACTCTATCAAAGGCCTTTTCGGCATCCAATGATAGCAAAGCAGTGTCTGTTTTTTCTTCCATATTATAAATGATATCCAACACTCGTCTCACATTGTGAAATCCCTGTCTTCCTACAATAAACCCATTTTGGTCACAACTAATTATTTCGGGCAATATTCTCTCCAGTCTTCGAGCCAGGACTTTACAAAGAATCTTTAAGTCGACATTAAGAAGACTTATTGGTCTTAGATTTTCACATTTGTTGCAAGGTTTGCCAGGTTTAGGTAATAAAGTAATCAGGGCTCCTCTTAGTGAGGCAGGAAGAATTCCCTTTTCAAATGAGTCTAAATACATGTCAAAAAGGGGGGCTAGCAGTTTAGCTTTGAATTTCTTATAAAATTCTGTTGGCAGCCCATCTGGGCCTGGGGCTTTACCTGTTCTCAAGTGATCTATTGCTATAGATATTTCCTCTTTGGTTATAGCTGCACTGAGATCTGTACTCATTAATTCTGAGATATTGGTCATTTGGAGAGATCCTAAGAAAACATTTTGCTCTTGTTCCTTATGCGTCATGTCTGAGCTGTATAGTTTTTCAAAAAAGACCTTAAATACTTCATTGATTTCTAACGGATCGGTAATAATCTCTCCCTGATTATTTTCAACTGAGGTAATATTTTTCTCATTTTGTAATTGTCGGAGTCGCCAGGCTAATAATTTTCCAGGTTTTTCCCCTTGATCATAGAACGATTGCTTAAGACGCAAAAGTTGTGAGGCGGCTTTTGAGGCAGAAAGTTCGTTATACTGTGTTCTTAATATCAGAAGTTTTTTATGGATGTTTGGACATAGTGTTTGATAATAATCTCTCTCAAGCCGCTCAATCTCTGCTGCCAGCTCTTTTGTTTTTTGATAAGTTTGTTTTGCCTTATGACTCGTAAAGCTAATTATTTGACCCCGTATATAGGCCTTGAAGGCTTCCCACCTTGAAGAGGGTGGTGTTTCATCTCTATTGATTTCAAAATAGATGCTAATTTGATTATCTACAAAAAATATAAATTCTGGGTCCAAGAGCCATTTTTGTTTAAATCTCCACCTAGGAGGGTCTCTCCTTAGTCTTAAATCCTCATAGAGAAGATGATTTGGTGCATGGTCAGAAATTAAGATGCTATCGTATTGACAGTCTCTTATTTTATGTCTCAAAGAGGCCGAAATTAAAAAGTAATCGATACGTGAATATGACTTATGTGTATTTGAATAACATGAGTATTTTAAACTCTTTGGATCCATGTCTCTCCAAATATCCATCAAATTAAGTTCCTTCATAAAGTGTTGAATTGTTTGTCTACTTTTAGAGTGAGAGTTGTCAGTACCTGAACTTCTGTCCAGTTCTGGGTTCATTGTGCAGTTAAAATCTCCTGCTATAATATAGCTGCCAGATAAAGATGAAATTGTAAGAAAGAGATTTTGAAAAAACTTTGGGTCGTCAACATTTGGGGCATAAATATTTATCAGATTTATTTTTTCTGAGATAAGTGTGCCCTGCAGAATAATGTACCTCCCTGCCTTGTCTCTAATAACCCTTGTCACACGGAATGGTATGGATTTATGAATCAGAATCATAACCCCTCTTGCTTGGGAAGTAAAAGGTGCTGAATATATGCTGCCCTGCCACCTCCTGCCAATCCTTGCCTCCTGTCCAGACAACAGGTGAGTTTCCTGAAATAACACAATATCAGAGTGCATAGATTTCACCCTAGTCATTATTTGCTTAACTTTTTTTAGTTTCTGTAATCCTCTGCAGTTCCAAGAAGACACTTTAATTCTTAATCCACCAGACATACTGTATAACACTCAATGGGCTTCCTATTATTTTCAAATTGTTTAAAAAACATAGAAACCAAGAACATTTGAATGTTAAAAGCTTTACCCAAGGTAATGATGAACATTGAACAGTAAACCCCTTTCGAACTCTGTTGCCCACCCTCCTCCCCCCCCTTTAGTACTCTGGTACCCATCTAACAGCTGAAGGCTGGTCCACACAAGAGTGAGGATCAGCCGACTGTGCCTGAATATTTCCCTCTTACCCCACCCCACTACAATAAGAAACTCGTTACTATTGCCTATTATCTATGAGCCTCTGGGATAGCAAACAGGGAATATAATAAACAAATGTTTAATTCTTACTTATTTTGCTTAACTTTAGGTATTGTAATTGTCCATCCCTTTTAATACTTTGCGATGTATTGATGTCATTGTCTCACCCAGGTCCACTTTCTGTTTTCAGAGTCCTTACAAAGTTCTCTGCTTCAGCTGGTTGGTTAAAGATCCGAGACTGACCGTTGTGTGTCACCAGCAGTCGAGCGGGAGGAATCATGCCGTATCGTATCCCCATGGCACGGAGTTGTTGTCTCACACCGTCAAACTCTTTCTGTTTTTTATGCACACCAGCTGCGAGGTCCTCATAAAATCTCACCGGATGGTTCTTGAATAGGATCTGTCCCTTCGTCCTGGCAGCTCTTATTACAGTTGCTTTATCCCTGTAGTTTAAGAACTTCATAATAAGAGTCCTTGGTGCAGCGGTGTTAGATGTGTTTTTCTGGCCAAGCCGGTGCGCTCTTTCCAGTGTCAGAGTGGTGCGTAGCGGTGCCAGGTTCAGAGCCTCCGGTAACCAGTTTTCCAGAAAGGCGCAGGCGTCCTCTCCCTCCGCGCCCTCAGGAAGGTTAACCAGTCTCAGGTTAGATCGTCGCGATCTGGTCTCCAAGTCCAACACTTTTTCTTCGAGTTCTTTATTTTTATTTTCGAGGACCTGGACCTTAGCTTGTAGACTGGTGACGTTGTCCTCTGCCGCAGATATCCGCACCTCCGCCTCACCAACCCGCTCGACGCATTCGTTAACATCTTTTTTAACATTCTCTATTGCTGATAGAATACCATCCAGTTTGGAGGAGAAATCTGATTTCAAATTTGCAATTGCAGCCAGTATTGCCTCTGAACCAGTCTCAACCGTCTTATTTCCCTCATTCAACTCGCAATTTTCCTCCTCCATTGACTCGCACGCGGTGGTGTTAGCCTCGCTATTTTCACAGCTAGCTTCAGAGCTCACCTTAGAAGTGAAGTTAGATAACTTCGATTGAGTCGGTTTGCTGGGGTTTTTACTAGGCTTCCTTTGTGAGAGAGGCATCACAGCTGTTCCAAACGTCGTTCAATGTCACGTGTAACGAGTATTTTCCAGGATTTTACATATAGGTAGTGGAGCCGAAGCGAACACGTCCTCTCAGCAAGCCGCCATTACCGGAACCCCGAGGAATCCTACTTAATCTGGAGGGACAGACTATTGTTGTATAACAAGACCCTCCGCAGAGTTAGAGCAGCATATTTTTCATCATTAATTGAAGAGAATAAAAATAATCCTAGATTTCTCTTTAGTACAGTTGCCAAACTTACCCAGAGCCACAGCTCTGTTGATCCATCCATTCCCTTAGCTCTCAGTAGTAATGATTTTATGGGATTCTTCATAAATAAAATTGATGCCATTAAAAATAAAATAATTGGCATCCTCCCAAACATGATTACCTCGTCCTCAGTAAGTGAGGCAGCATTGGAGGAATCTTTAGAATCTGCGCAGTGTTTGAACTGTTTAGAAGCAGTAGAGCTTTCTGAGCTATCTAAAATTTTAGCTTCATCTAAACCTTCTACCTGTATGTTAGACCCAATCCCAACCAAGTTGTTTAAGGACATATTCCCTTTGATCAGTGGCACTATTTTAGACATGATTAATCTATCCTTAGTAAATGGATATGTACCACAGGTTTTGAAAGTAGCTGTTATTAAACCTTTACTTAAGAAACCTTCTCTTGATCAAGATGAGTTAGTAAATTACAGACCTATATCTAATCTTCTTTTCTTATCTAAAATTCTTGAGAAAGTAGTTGCTAATCAACTTTGTGAACATTTACAAAGTAATGACCTACTTGAGGAGTTTCAGTCAGGCTTTAGAGCTCATCATAGCACTGAAACAGCTCTGGTGAAGGTCACTAATGATATTCTCATGGCCTCAGATAATGGACTTGTGTCTATACTTGTCCTGTTAGATCTCAGTGCTGCGTTTGATACAGTTGATCACAATATTCTCCTACAAAGACTTGAACATACTGTAGGGATTAAGGGGAAAGCATTAGGCTGGTTTAAATCTTATCTGTCAGACAGATTCCAATTTGTTCATGTTAATAATAAATCTTCCTCAAACTCTAGGGTCACCTGTGGAGTACCACAGGGTTCAGTCCTTGGACCAATTCTCTTTACTATATATATGCTTCCGATAGGCAAAATTATCAGACAGCATGGGATTAATTTCCACTGTTATGCTGATGATACTCAGTTATATTTATCCATAAATCCTGATGAATCCAATCAATTACTTCGACTGCAGTCATGTCTTGATGACATCAAAAGCTGGATGACTTTAAATTTCCTGCATCTAAATTCTGACAAGACCGAAGTTTTAATCTTTGGGCCAGAGTCCTCAAAAAATAAACTTCTTAACCAATCACTTAATCTGGGTGGCATTAAACTGGCCTCTGGTAATGAAGTAAAAAATCTTGGTGTTATTTTTGACCAAGACATGTCATTTAAATCCCATATTAAACAGGTTTCCAGAGTTTCCTTTTTTCACCTCCGGAATATCGCCAAAATTAGAAACATTCTGTCCAGGAGTGATGCTGAAAAACTGGTCCATGCATTTGTTACTTCAAGGCTGGACTATTGTAATTCTTTACTATCAGGAATTCCACAAAATGCAGTTCAAAGCCTTCAGCTGATCCAAAATGCTGCAGCAAGAGTTCTGATGAAAATCAACAAGAGGGATCATATTTCTCCAATTTTAGCTTCCCTTCATTGGCTTCCTGTTAAATCAAGAATAGAATTTAAAATTCTTCTTCTAACGTATAAAGCCCTTCATAATCAAGCTCCATCATATATCAGAGCTCTGATTACCCCGTATGTTCCTAACAGAGCACTTCGCTCTCAGACTGCAGGTCTGCTGGTGGTTCCTAGAGTCTCTAAAAGTAGAATGGGAGGCAGATCCTTTAGCTATCAGGCTCCTCTCCTGTGGAACCAACTCCCAGTTTTGGTCCGTGAGGCAGACACCCTGTCTACTTTTAAGACTAGGCTTAAAACTTTTCTTTTTGACAAAAATTATAACTAGTGACTCATGTTACTCTCAGCTACCTTTATAGTTTTACTGCTATAGGCTTAGGTTACTGGAGTATATCAGGATCTAATTTTCTCACTATATTGAGTTCTACTGTTCTTCAATTATGCATTATGTGTTGTCATTTCTGCTTTAACTTTCTGTTCTCTCTCTTTTCTCTTCATAGTAGGTACACCTGGTCTGGCGTTCTGTTAACTGTGACATCATCCAGAGAAGACGGCTCACCCGCTACTACCATCTAATGTAGAACAGATTACTAGATCAATGTGTGCTTCTGTGCTTTTTGTTTCTCTTGTTGTGTCTCTGTTCTGTCTTCTGTAACCCCAGTCGGTCGAGGCAGATGACCGTTCATACTGAGCCCGGTTCTGCCGGAGGTTTTTTTTCCCGTTAATGGGTGGTTTTTCTTCCCACTGTCGCTTCATGCTTGCTCAGTATGAGGGATTGCAGCAAAGCCATGTACAATGCAGATGACTCTTCCTGTGGCTCTACGGTTCCCCAGGAGTGAAAGCTGCTTGTCGGGACTTTGATGCAATCAACTGGTTTCCTTATATAGGACATTTTTGACCAATCTGTATAATCTGACCCAATCTGTATAATATGATTGAACTTGACTTTGTAAAGTGCCTTGAGATGACATGTTTCATGATTTGGCGCTATATAAATAAAATTGAATTGAATTGAATTAATCAGTTGTGGCAGAATAGTCAAAACTTCTACATTTAAATTAAGACATCTCCTTGCACTCATTTTATTACTGTATTTTTTGGACTATAAAAGACACTTAAAGTCCTTAAGTTTTCTCAAAAATTGATGGTGCACCGTTGCGCTGGATGTCTCCACATGGACACATGAGGCATATTGGACAATGCCTAACATTTTGTTTTAAAGCATGGCTGAAAAGGTCGATATTCTGTCATCAGCACTTTAAGGTAAAAAAGGTAGCTCTAAGAACTTAATTCTTGTAGGGGTTATAACAGTCATGCCATTTAATTCTGTGTTTTACTGTTCTGCATGTTCTTTCAAAGAATTTAATCCAACAAAATTTCCAAATATATATTTATTAAAATGTGCCTGAGTTCAGGCTTAGATCAAAACATTTTCTAATGTGCATAATGTGTTTCAATATTTCTTGCAGATGTTCAGCAGAAGCTGATTGTTAAAAAAGCTTCTTTAGACCACAAACCTCCTGATGACCTGCATGACCCAAAGCCCCCCCACATCAAGGAGGAACAGGAGGGAGTCTACATCAGTCTGCCAGGAGAGCAGCTCAATGGGAAGGAGGTGATTAATGCCATCAGGTTTCCAGTCTCTGCTCCTCCCATAAAGAGTCTGGATGATGAACAGTCTCTGCTGCTCTCACAGCTTTGTCCAGACCAAATTAAAGGCAGAGAGCTTCCAGAAGAGAATGATGGAGAAGAATCCATCAGGATACAAGATCATGGAGATGCTTCCACTTCTTCAGAGGCAGAAGACACTGAAGAGGAAGAGGACACTGAAGAGGACAGTGATGTAGAGCACCCTCTCTCTGAGCTGAAACAATTGTCAGACTCTGGATATAAGAAATGTTCTACAGAGAAGAAAAATGTGGAGTCATCTACGAAAGGCCGCAGAGGAGTGAAGATTAGTTGCAAAGACTGTGGCAAAACATTTACTGGAAAATCAACTTTAAACACACACATGACAATCCATACAGGAGAGAAGCCTTTCTGTTGTGTTCTGTGTGGACAAAGATTTAGTCGAAAATCAGCTTTAAACACACACATGAGAATCCATACAGGAGAGAAGCCTTTCTGTTGTGATCTATGTGAACAAAGGTTTAGCTTCAAACATACTTTAAACACACACATGAGAATACATACAGGACAGAAGCCTTTCTGTTGCGATCTATGTGGAAAAAGATTTAGCGTCAAATGTAATTTAAACACACACATGACAATCCATACAGGAGAGAGGCCTTTCTGTTGTGATCTTTGTGGAAAAAGACTTAGCCAAAAATCACATTTAAACAGACACATGAGAATCCATACAGGACAGAAGCCTTTCTGTTGTGATCTATGTGGACAAAGATTTAGTCGAAAAGGAACTTTAAACACACACATGAGAATCCATACAGGACAGAAGCCTTTCTGTTGTGTTCTATGTGGAGAAAGATTTAGCGAGAAAGGAACTTTAAACACACACATAAGAATCCATACAGGGCAGAAGCCTTTCTGTTGTGATCTGTGTGGACAAAGCTTTAGTCGAAAAGGAACTTTAAACACACACATGACAAGCCATACAGGAGAGAAGCCTTTCTGTTGTAATCTATGTGAACAAAGATTTAGCCAAAAATCACATTTAAACAGACACATGAGAATCCATACAGGACAGAAACCTTACTGTTGTGATCAGTGTGAGCAAAGATTTAGTCACAAATCAACTTTAAACACACACATGAGAATCCATACAGGACAGAAGCCTTTCTGTTGCGATCTATGTGGAAAACGCTTTAGACTACAAAATCATTTAAACACACACGTGAGAATCCATACAAAAGAGAAGCCTTTCTGTTGTGATCTATGTGGAAAAAGATTTAGCCAAAAAGGATATTTAAACATACACAGGAGAATCCATACAGGACAGAAGCCTTTCTGTTGTGATCTATGTGGACAAAGATTTGCCCAAAAAGGAGGTTTAAAGAGTCACATGGGAATCCACACAGAAGAGAAGCCTTTTTGTTGTGATCTATGTGGAAAAAGATTTATCGAGAAAGGATATTTAAACAGACACATGAGAATCCATACAGGACAGAAGCCTGTCTGTTGTGATCTATGTGGACAAAGATTTAGCCAAAAAGGAAATTTAAACGCTCACATGAGAATCCACACAGGAGAGAAGCCTTTCTGTTGTGATCTATGTGGACAAAGATTTAGCCAAAAAGGAAATTTAAACGCTCACATGAGAATCCACACAGGACAGAAGCCTTTCTGTTGTGATCTTTGTGGACAAAGATTTAGAGACAAATCTGCTTTAACTAAACACATGAGAATCCATACATGACAGAGGGCTTTCTGTTGTGATATGCATGGATAAAGCTTTAGTCAAAAAGGAAATTTAAACACACATGACAATCCATACAGGACAGAAGCTTCTGTGTTGTGATCTATGAGGACAAAGCTTTAGCCTCAAATTTTGTTTAAACACACACATGAAAATCCATACAGGACAGAAGCCTTTCTGTTGTGATCTATGTGGACAAACATTTAGCCTAAAAGATAATTTAAAGACACATATGAGAAACCATAAAACGCAAGACAAGGAAAGTTTCTGAATAGCACATTTCAGTACAAGGGCAATGCAAATGTTTTACATGAAAAAAATAAAAAAAATAGTTGGAATAAAAGTGATACAAAATAAAACTGGAAAACAGAAACTAAGAGTAAATAATGATTTTATAATCAATAGGACTACAAATATAAACTAATGTTTCAATTAAAAGTTTAACTAGAACATTTAAAGTCAGTCTTAAGCAAATGTCTTTATAATCATCATTTAGAAGAACTCAGTCTTCTGGATGTTTGTTCCAGAGAGGTAGAATATAGGAAGTCAGCTTCCTACAACAAGTTGTAAAGCGCTTTGGGGTAGTCAGTCCAGTTAAAGTGCTATACAAGTACAAGCAAATTACCAGATTAGACATGAATCAGAAGAATTTAGTGGTCTGGAGGGTTGAAACGCTGATAACAAATCTGTCATGTATTTAGGTGCTAAGCCATGCGGGGATTTTATAGACTAAAACAAGTATTTTAAAGTCTATTGATTGAGATACAGGGAGCCAGCGTAAGGACTAGGTAGATGTTCTCTGCTTTCTTAGTCTTAGTGCGGACGCGAGCAGCAGCATTCTGGATTAACTGCAGTTGTCTTTTTTTTTTTTTTTTTTTTTTTTTGGTGAAGCTGCGAGAAAACAATTTCAGTTTTTGATTTCTACTAAAATTAAATGCATGGATTAGTTTTCCATAACCTGCTGAGACATCAGTCCTTTAATCCTGAGAATGTTCTTCAGGTGAAGGCAAGACAACTGGTGAGGAAATATTTAAGGTAGTTGATGCTTTTCTGACTGAAGCGAGACTGAGCTGGAAAAATGTCTCTGTTTGTACGGATGGCTCAGCAGTGATGACCGGCCCAAAGAGTGGAGTTGAAGCGAGGATAAAATCCATCAATCCATGCGTTATAGCTACCCACTGTGTCCTGCATCAGCAGGCACTAGCTTCCAGAGACATGGACCCAGATCTTCTGTTCTGAACACAGCTATCACTGCAGTTAACTTTATCCAGAGCTTTGAAATCACGGCTTTTAGGTCAACTTTTCTGGATGCTGAACATGACGCACTGCTTAATAACTGAGGTGTGATGGTTGTCTCGTGGGAAAATGTTGCAGAGTTTTTGAGATACACAGAGAAATGGCTAAATTTATGAGAGGAAAAAATGGACATTGATAAAAATGGACATTGTTCATTTCTTTCATGATCCAGACTGCATTGCCAAGTTAGCCTGTCTAACAGACATATTCAACATATTGAACAGCCTCAACCTCCATCCAAGGAGGCTACACATCTATCCTTGAATTTAGTGACAAAATCACCGCCTTTATGAAGAAGAAGAATAAAAGATGGAATAACAGACATGTTCCCCCAACTGACTGACTTTTTAATCAATGAGAAGCTGTCTGTTGCTATTGTGAGGGATGTTGTGACTTCACACCTAACATCACTGTGTGAGAACTTCAGCTCATATTTCTCTGATGTGAACACTGATGCCTGGGACTGGATGCTGATCCATTTTCACCTGCTGCAACAATAAATGGCTTAAGAGGTAAAACAGAAGAACAGCTCTTGGAGTTATCTTGTGACAGAACATTGAAGGCCAGATTCCAACAGGAAAATCATGCAAACTTTTGGGCCTCCCTCTCACATGAGTATCCTGAACTGGCTGCTGAGGCCATGAAAATATTGCTGCTGTTTTGTTAGAATTATTTTTATTATTCTCTACATGTTTACTTTTATTTACCATGTTTATGGCATTTATCACATATTTACTCATTACTATTAAAAAGGTTTTAAGGTTTGAGTTTATTCAGACAAAGTGTTTTTCAGATGACTAATATCTCTCTTATGTATTATTGTGTTTATTATTATTGTCATTTATTTACTGGAACATATACCATGCTTCATCTTAGCTCATACTAAGTTTTTCAACTGTCTCTCTTATCATTGCAGAAGGCCTGCAGAGATATGACTCTTTTTCCAAGACCTGAACTGAACTGTGTGAATGGCGTTGTATTATCTTGAATGTCACATCATAAATGGTTTCTAATTAGGGACCTCCCTGAACACAATAAAGAGAGAGGAAGCACAGGGTGTTTTCAGAGCAGTAAGGAGTTGTAACTGAGCACATCTCTGCTGTTCTCCTCTCAAATAAAACCAAACTAACGCTTGTTGTCTTTCTTCCCTTGTGTTGTTTAATGAATGTTTTAGGTATTTGAACCTGACATGTTTCCAACCACTTACCTCTGTGGATCAACATTTTCAACTCTGACTGTAATGAAGAACAAATGCAGAGCTGGTTTACAAGTGGAAGATGATCTTAGAGTTTGTTTGTCATCCATGCCTCCAAGAATAAACTGTGTGGGGAGAGACAGGCTCATCCTTCTCACTAATTGTCAAGAGGTCATTGATGAATGGCTTGACTGTGTAACAAAGCCTAAAGCAGATATTGATAACTGGGAGTTGGTTCTACAGGAGAGGAGCCTGATAGCTAAAGGATCTGCCTCCCATTCTACTTTTAGAGACTCTAGGAACCACCAGCAGACCTGCAGTCTGAGAGCGAAGTGCTCTGTTAGGAACATACGGGGTAATCAGAGCTCTGATATATGATGGAGCTTGATTATTATAGAATCAGCTGCACCTGTTAGAAAATCTAAACTCTCCTGAGTTCCCTAATGTGTTTTTCTTCTGCTTTGACTCTAGATTGAGAGAAGTAGCTATTTTAATCCACAAAAACGTTAGTTTTACAATATTAGACAAAATTATAGATCCCAAAGGTAGATTCATTACAATAACATCTGTTCACAAACAAAAGTTATGTATTGTCAGTTTATGTGGTCCAAATGTTGATGACCCCTCATTCTATTACAAACTTTTATGCACTTTCAAAGAAGTTGGATTGTTCTCCTTTTATTGGGGGTGACCTCAACTTTGGTCTAATTGAGGAAAAAGGTTGATTACAACAGGGTCTCAGCTTGGTTGGCTGTCAATAAATGTAGTCAAACAACACGAGTGATTTTGGTCTTTGTGATATATGGCGATCTCTTCATCCTAACAGTAAGGAATATACTTTATTTTTAAATGTCCATCTTTCCTACTCTCGTTAGGACTACTTCTTAATCAAAAACTCGCTGCTGTCTGACATTTCAGATGCTGTAATACATCTTATTGCTGTCAGTGATCATGCTCCTGTTTATTTAACCCTAATAAATAAAAAAGTAACCCCACAAAACAAAACCTGGAGATTTAATACATCGTTGCTTAAGGAGGAAGAATTTATCAAACATTTTAAAGCAGAGTGGGCTTCATATTTGGAATACAATGATCACCAAGGAACCTCAGCATCTAACCTCTGGGAGGCAGGGAAATCATTGATGAGGTAAAAATAATTCCATTTTAATCTCATAAAAAGAAGATGGAAAACAAAAAGATTCAGGAATTAGAAGAACATTTAAGTTACTAGAAGCCTCCCAGGAAGAGGGTAAGCTGGGTAAAATCTGTAAAGTAGATTAGAATTAAACCAAAATATTAAACCAATAGGTAAAGAATGAACCAAGTTGAATAATAGCTTTATTTTGTTGTTTTACAGATTTGACAGTCTGATAAAACCAGTGAATGCAGTTATTTCCTGTTTAACTTTGAAGCAGAGCTGGTGGAAGTATCAGTGCTCCCTCTAGTGGACGGGGTAGTTGTTGCAGACAGTAACTGAGTTGGGACCCTGCACAGACTTTAAGCACCTTCTTTATTTTCCTCCACAGGCTGCAGAGTCTGTTTAAATTAACATGTATTATTCATTCATGTTTCTCCTGATAAAATGTGTAAAATAATGTGCACTAAATGTGAGACCTCCTGCAACTTTACACTTGTTTAGCTCAGGTTACTTAAACTCTAACGCTGCGAAGTGACTTAGTGAAAACAAAGACTGGTCATAGAGGGAAAGTGTTTCAGCTGTGTGATCAAACAGCTCAGTCTGTAGAAAGTATTCTGTGTGGTCTGTAGGCTCATTTCTCTGAAGGCTCCTGAAGACTAACAAGCTAACAAGGAAAAGCAACAATAAAAAGCTTGAAACGAGTGTTGACCTGTTGGATGGTCACTACAACATGAAACCAAAGTTAAGCTGAAATGGTTCTGGTAAGTTCTGGTTGCTGATAAATTGTTGGACATGATGATTTCAAAGTGTAAAGTTCTCAGACAACCAAATGAAGAACAAAAGCCAACATTTCTTGATCTCCATTCAGAGTAAAACCATCAGAGACAGGTTTCTCCTGAGACCCTGGTCTAAAGAGCAGCTGCTCCACTGTGAAGGTTCTGATGACAAAGCTGTGATTCTGGTGTTCCCTGATGTCAGCTTCAGTTTCTTCATGGATCAGATGGACAGACAGACTGTAGAGACGTGTTCTGGCCTCAGTTACCCAGAAATCCAGCCCTGCTACTAGAGCCTGCTTTGCCCCGCCCTATAAAAGGAAGTGGAGGCCTTTACTTCCTGTTTGACAGTCTGACCTTTGACCTGACCTGGTCTGGATGGAGGAAGCACATGGAGCAACCTTTGATTTGATCCAGTACTCAGAATTTAAACTTCCTCTTTCAGGGCTTTAAGTGGAGCAGCAGGTGAATGTCCAAACACTAAGTCAGCAGGACTAAAACCTGGGGACTCTTTAGTTGCTTCACTGGGAAACGAGGACACCAGCAGAGAATCAGTGAGATGTCTGCATGTTTTGGTGACTGGGACCGAGTAACCACACAGGCTGGGTACAGTGTGGGGGGGGCTGGTTCCTCTCAGGACCCCCAGACTCAGATAGTTTTTACCTTGGGTTGTTTCTGAGGAGCCCTGCAGACGTTCTCCTGTGTTCCTCTTTGTCTGGGTTCCCAAAGCCAGCAGAACAAGCTGTGCAGCGTTCCAGTCCTCGGGTCAGAACCAGCCTCTCCATGGGTTGTTGGTGATAAAGCACAGCGCTGCAGCAGGAGGCCACGGACGATGAGAGCGGCTCTGAGCTGCAGCTCCTTGAGTCGTGTGACGTTCTGTTTGTGTTGCTGCAGCTTTCTGAATGGACCGTGTTTGTTCTGCTTCTTCTTCTTCATGTGTATTTATGGAGCCACGCCTCAGTGAGATATATTTATGTACACTGGAGAAAAATCTAATAAAACAATGGAAACTAACTGCATGACTTTTAATTTCATTATTATTACTACTACTACTACTTCTATTATTATTATTATTATTTTAACTTGAGATAGACGCTTTTAAAAGTTTTCTGGCTTCCAGGACTTTATTTTATATTTGCATTATGTTGATGCAAATGTATCAGAAACTGGACCTGTTGTATATTTCAATGCAGGTTTTCCAAAGTGGGGGATATGAGATGATTTTCTGCTGATGTGCTAAAAAGATTAAATATTTCCCTATTTGTGAAACCGACTATTAAATTTTATTTAAATTTTATGACTTTAATCTCTTACTATTATAACGTGATTCTCCTATCTATCTATCTATCTATCTATCTATCTATCTATCTATCTATCTATCTATCTATCTATCTATCTATCTATCTATCTATCTGTTGTTATCTGAAAAGTTTCAGAACCCTTGTTTTAGAGCTAATTCAAAGTTTAACTTTTTTTTAAATGCATAACTATTGTAACTTGATTTAAATTGGACTTTTATTCCTCTTCAACACGTCTGTTTCCTCACCAGGTGAATAGTTCTTCAATATTTAGCAAATATCCACCTATTTTATCTGTATTTCATGAACTGGACCAGAATCAGAGCTCCAGACGGTGTTGGACCTTCTCAGGCTTCAAACTCAATGTACTGGATGGAAAGATTTTAAGAGTTTAAACTGATCATTTTAAAACATGGTCCATTTCCAGCACGTGAGGACAGACTGGGAGAAATGATCTCCCAGTGTTTCATGTTCTGAGAAGAAACTGTCTTCTGAAGTGAAGCCAGAGCAGAAGCTGTGGAGCAGAACCCAGCTGCTCAGAGTTCTGGTTGGACCTGCTGGGCTGTTTTCCAGGAGGAGACGAAGGTTTGGGATGTCGACGCCCCTTTTTGGGATGTCGACGCCCCTTTTTGGGATGTCGACGCCTCTTTTTGCAGAAACACCCCGAAATTTAAGTCAAATACGAGAAACGTGGATGTTTTGGTAGATGAGCGAGTAGCTCAGGGAGTAAGAAGACATGCTACTTGGCTTACTGTTACCTAAAGGTTGCAGGTTCAACTCCAGAGGACATCTTGCTGCTTTTTGCTTTCAATAGAGGGAAAATGGAGGTAAAAGCGGTCTAGTCCAGGAGGTGAACCTGCAACCTGTGACTCCACAGCTCACTTCTTACTCCTCTGAGCCACCGCTCATCACACCAGAAAGGGTTCTCGGGCACCATTTGTGTCATAAAAATGACAGATTTTGGTAAAAAAAAAAAAAAAATCCAGGAACGAGCCAGAAGCTGAAGCTCCAGCTGAGGAAGAGGGCTGATCAGGAGGTGGTTTGTTGGTCTGAAGGCTCTTGGTTCTGCTCCTCAGATCATCACCTGCAGAGTCTCCTCACACGGCTCTGCTTCTTGAACCCACTGAAGCTCTTCAAACCACCAGGAGCCCGGTTCTTACAGAAAAAGCCTTCATTTTTCCTCAGTATATTACTTCATGTTTACATAAATAGAAATAGGTTTTCTTTTTGGACTAGTCCAGAACCTCAGAATGAAACATTTAAAGGCCAGCACGGCATGCAGAGTCACATTTCATCATAGAAAATAAAACAGGTAAAAACTGAGTTTTGTTAGTCTTCAGCAGAGTGAAGGAGGTTAGTTGACCCAACTAGAGGAACCTGAACATGATGAGGGAACACAGAGCGTACGGGCAGAACCACCAGCAGGAAGTGGGCTTGGAGCCTTAAAGACGGATGCAGGAACAGCAGCAGAGGGAGACGTCTTCAGCTTTCATCCTGAAAGTCTGAACTCATCTGTGGACGACAAAAACCCCTTAGTTTGACTTTTCTTCACAGAGGAGATAACCGGTGTTAAATGTGGTTTGGCTGAATCTCACCCTTGTGCACCTTGGAGAAATAATTGGGCATAACAATGAAACCAGAGCAAAAGCAGCACTTCTGAATATTAAATAAACCAGCAGCCCATTTATAGACTGTTTCAGCACAAGCTGCATTTATGTAAATACTACATGCTGCATTTGTCCTTCTGCATATTTTAGAACATTTATTCTGTAAGTTTTTCAAAATTTTCTTTAAAGAGTCCAAAAAGTTTTAGACATTTAATTCTTTTTATTTTTCTGATAGTTTTAACATTTTTGAGAGTGACCTTTAGGGATGCTTATGTCTCATTTTTCTGTAAGTGTTTTTAATTTTGGTCCGCCTCTTATCATTCTGAGTGTCTCACCAAAATTTCACTATGGTTATATAATAAAAATAAAAAAGACTCTTGATTCTTGAAAATTTAGTTTAAGGCCTTCCTAACTCAAACTTAAACCTTAATCAACAAATTATGACCATCACAATTAAATTGAAAAGGCTGGTTTATGATCCATAATCTGATCAGCAGCTTCAGTAGGGAGGCCCAGACGTCCCTCTCCCCAGCTACTTGGGCCAGCCCTTCCGGGGGAATCCCAAGGCGTTCCCAGCAGAGAGGCATAGTCCCTCCAGCGTGTCTTGGGTCTCCCTCTGGGTCTCCTCCTGGTTGAACGGGCCCGGAACACCTCACCAGGGAGGCGACCTCTCCCTGGGCTGCCACCTTATCCTGGTGGAGGGCTTTGACTGTTCCGGGCACATCCCACTGGGAGGAGGCCCAGGGGAAGACCAAGCACACGCTGGAGGGACTATATCTCTAGGCTGGCCTGGGAACACCTTGGGATTAGTGTTGGAATATTCTTCTCCTTTTTCAATATAAGCAGTTTTAACTGCAACATGTTGGTGGGTCATTCAATAGCAGCATCAGAACCGTTGAGTTGCAATTACTTTTTAGGCAGAGTAATAACATCACAATTCTGTCCGTTCATCCGTTTTCTTCTGCTTATCTGGGGTCGGGTCGCGGGGGTAGCAGCTTCAGTAGGGAGGCCCAGACGTCCCTCTCCTCAGCTACTTGGGCCAGCTCCTCTGGGGGAATCCCAAGGCGTTCCCAGGCCAGCTGAGAAACATAGTCCCTCCAGCGTGTTTTGGGTCTCCCTCTGGGTCTCCTCCCCGGTTGGAACACCTCACCAGGGAGGCGACCTCTCCCTGGGCTGCCACCTTATCGTGGTGGAGGGGTTTGAGTGTCCCAATCACCCTAGGAGCTATGCTGTTAGGAGCTTTGTGCCCCTAGTAGGGTCACCCAAGGCAGACAGGTCCTAGGTGAGGGACCAGACAAAGATCAACCCAATGCCTCCTTATGATGATTACAATAAATGGACGTAGTGTTCCCTCGCCCGGACGCAGGTCACCGGGCCCCCCCTAAGGAGCCACCAAAACTAGTCTTTATTTACCTCTAAAACAAAAAATATGCACTACATTTGATTTGATTATAGTAATAGTATTTAAACTGTTTTCAGTTCAGCAAATTTTTAAAAAAATATTCTTTGTCACAAACGTTTGTCTTGGGGTTAAGTCACATTAAGTGTATTTGTACACACTTATTTTATTTTAAAAAGCAACTATATTTTACAAACTTTTTACAAGGAGTTCAGGAAAATTAAAATATTTAAAGATATAAAAGTAGACTCAATAGATGATTGCAAGAATCACAAAAGGAGCAATATAGGCAAAAATGTAAATAAGAGTGGTTAGATATATTAGAAGAAATTAATCTTCGTTACTTTACTTTAACCTGCCTGGGAATGTGTAACTTGCTTTATTTACATAGTTCTTGAAATGCAGCAAAATGCATGTGGCTCCTGTAACTTCTATGTTTCAAAGTATGCATTTAAACAGTTTTTAAATATAAATCTTAATGGATTCTACTGTAATGTGGGGAGGGTGGGCCCCAGGGGCGGTTCTAGACAGGGGCCAACAGGGCCTGTGCCCCTGTAGAACTGTTCCTGGTCCCTCTTATGGCCCCTGTACTAAAAGCATATTAAACTTCTTAGGGTGATAAATGCTGACAAAGATACCGTGACTGACTGGTCATTTGGATCAGATGTATTTTTTTCTTTTGTTTTTACCCAATAATAAAATAAAAATATTAAAAAATACATATTAAAAGATAACAATAATTAAAAATTAAGCTGTTTCACATTAAGCTCCCGCTGTATTGAGAAAAGATCAGGGGACTGCAACCTGCAGTTCCAGAGCCACAATTGGCTCTTTGGCTTACTTAATATATTAAACGATTAAATGTTGACCTGTTAAGTCCCCCCCCCCCCCAATCTTTTGTTCTGTGCCCCTGTGAAAAAACACTGGCCTGACCCTGCACCCCCTGCTAAATTTGGTCTAGAACCCCCACTGGTGAGCCCATCAGCAAACCCCTTTTAGAAAAACTGTCTTCCTACATTAGTGAGAACTTCTGTCATAACATCCAGAAATAATTTTCTTACAGTCTGGAGAAAAATTACTTAATTTGTTATGAACAGCATCTCTGTTATGGTCTTATAAGAAATAAATTCTGTCAACTCAGGTAATTGCTGCAGTTAGCTGTGGAAGGACCTCAAAATTCACAAAGAAGTAATGTCTTGACATATTTTGGCTGGAAGATGGTCAATAAAACATAATTTTTTTTTTTTTAAAGTTTGCTAAACGGACAAGCAAAGTAATGAAAACATGCAGCAGGCTACACATTACAAGGCTTCATGCCTTTTCTTTGACCTGATTTATTGTGTGATTAGCGGTACATGGACCTCATGTGGGTTTTACTCTGGTCTCATCTGCAGTAGGAGAGAACTTCAGCAGAGAATGGAGCTGATCACGGGGAATGAGGAGATAGTAGAAGCCCTGCAACAAGTAGGCAGACTTCTGCAGAGGAACAGGATGTGTCAGAAAAGCGGGCTGAGCAGGCAGCTCTGCACAGCTAACTGGAAGTGCTGTGTGCCGCATGAAAAGCCCAGGAGTAAACTGACAATATGTTCTACCTTCAAGAGAACAAAGGAGTGTTTTGGAGGAGCGGAGAACGGCTGCGTCACAAAGGCTCCAAAGTCTTGTTGCTCAAATCCAGGAGGCCAAGGAGCTGAAGTCTGGTGAGGGTGGAGGTATGGGAAGCTTTCAGGCTGTTTGTATCCTGCCACAGTTAGACCTGATTGAAATAGAAAGATTGTCTTTCTTTGTTTACAGCACAACCTTCAAAGCGTGCCCCTAAAAGAAGACCAAGGAAAAAAGAACTTCATGTTTCCAGGGTGCCTTATTTTAACTATTGTCATTTATTTTCTACATAAAAATCTTTTGTCAAACCAATAAAATCTATTTTTGATACCAAAGCTACTTGGCTCAGATTCCACCTTTCCTCTCATTACAGAAAAATGTTTGCATTTTGCTTTTCATGGACCACCAGTTAATAAATAGATTTAAGTTTTCTGTGGATTCATTTTCTGCATAAAGAGCAGCAGCAGAGAAAATATAGACAACCCTTTCCATTTTCCACATTTTGGTGCTAACAGGTTTATTCTAAAACTGACTGGATTATAATTTTCTATTTTCCTACACAAAAAGCACAATAACAAAGGAAAATGTTTTAACTGTTTTGTGACTGAAATGAAACCATAATGGCTGAATATTCACTCCCACATCTTTGACACTGAATTAAATGTGAGTTAATCTGATTCCCACTAATTATTCATGTTTCAGCAACTTGATTAGTGGATTAAACCTAATTTAGGACCAAATAAAGTTCTGTAAGACGGCACGGTTGATGGAGCATATCACAGCAGAAACAAAAGTCAAAGAAGTTGTTTGCTGACCAAAAGAGACTAATTTTGTGTATGGCAACAATTTGAGGAAGACTAAAATAAATGTAACTGATGATACTGCTGCAATCAGGACACCTCACCAACCTGTGGAGAAAGAGCCGGACAAACAACGTCTGACACAAAACAAACCTCACCCACTGTCACAATGTCCTGGGTCCAGAGAAAGAAATCTTGATCAGAGGTTAGCATTCTTACAGGAGCATTCAATCTGGTATCCATGTTGTGTTGGCAGTAATTATAGAGCCAAAGACTGCAAGACCGTGCATTGATGGCTTCCAGTGAGGTGGGGAGGAGGATTTGCCAGGAAGTGTCTCAAAAGCAGTCAGAATGTGCTCTCAGAAATCAGCAGCTAAAGAAGAGCATGGTTTGAGCTCCACTCTCTTTATACTGCGTGGGAGGAGCTAAGACTGCTGGAGCCTGTACACAGAACAGAAAGGCAGGTGCAAAGCCTGCTGGGACATGGAGTCACAAATGTTTCCTTGTTCATAGATCCGACACAGGGAAGGAGGATGGAGCAGACCATGATGACCTTACTGCCAGCAATGGAAGGGAAGGGATCCAGCATGCTTTAGTTCAGATCTTCTTCACTGGACAAAGCCATACCAACCACATCCTCAGTGTATAGAAACACAAAGTATCACAAAAAGGACTGACATTCCAGCAGAAATGCTTTCACCATTCCCCATGGCTACATTACAGTCCAATAGTGAGAGTCTACTGTTGTCTTTTTTATGTGATCGGGCTAAATTAATTGTTTCTAAACTAGGTAATCTAAAAGAGATTATTGCTGTATTTTGATTCTTTTAGTAAACCATGTAACTTGTTATAATCTCAGGTGTTGGACAGGTGTAATGTAGCCTCAGTGTGCACATGTGATGTTGCTCACAGAGGTAAGGTGAATACTCAGGGAGTTAGTGTGTTTACTCAGAGACATGAAGAATTAGGAGGAACATTGGTGCTGAATATAATCCCCCCCAAATAAAAAAAACAACTGGAATTTTTTTCCAAAGTTTGAAGACGTTTCACTTCCCATCCAGAAAGCTTTCTCAAATCAAATGTCTGGAGTAGTGTTGAGTTCCAGGCTTTACATCATTGCCTAATAATTATTTTCTTGCTCAAGTGGAAGCTTTCACAAGACACATCAACTCTGTGGACTCAGTGGACAACAACATCAAGTTTACCAGAGAGGATGCCAACGACAACAAGCTACCTTTTCTGGACTGTTTGGTGAACATGGAAGGAGATGGAAACCTCAACATTGAAGTGTATAGGAAACCCACTCACACAGACCAATATCTTCTTTTTGACTCACACCACCCACTGGAGCACAAACTTTCTGTCATCAGAACCTTACAACGCCGGACCGAGCATGTCCTACTAAAACAGAAGGGAAGCACAAGGAACAGAAACACATCAAGATGCCCTCCAATCCTGTGATCATCCTAACTGGGCTTTTGTCAAATCAGCAAGAAAATCCAAAAGACCCGCTGCAGAACATAATGGTGAGAAGAATAAATTCAAAACCATCGTCGTCCCAGATGTTGCTGGAGTCTCTAAAAAACTCAGGAGGATTTTCTCCAAACACAAAATCCCAGAACATTTCAAAGCAAACAGGACCCTCGGACAGAGGCTGGTGCATCCCAAGGACAAAACCCCCAAACCTAAGATGAGCGGAGTGGTGTCTGCAGTTCAGTCAGTGAGGAATGTTCTGATCTTTATATTGGAGAAACCAAACAACCTCTCCACAGACGCATGGCTCAACACAGGAGAGCCACCTCCTCAGGACAAGACTCTGCTGTCCACCTACACCTTAAGGACAAAGGACACTCTTTTGAGGACCAACATGTTCACATTTTGGACAAAGAAGACAGATGGTTTAAAAGGGGTGTGAAGGAAGCCATCTACGTTAAGAGAGAAAAAACAACCCTAAACAGAGGAGGAGGCCTTAGATTCCAACTCTCTAAAATTTATAACAGCAACAGGGTTGATTCCTACCAAACTTCACCTCAATGCTCACCTCCATACAATGAGCACAAGATCACTCCTGTAAGCCCAATAATGACCCTAACGACTCCCCGTTACTAAGGGGGACCAGTTTCTGTTCATTTTACATGTTATCAAAGCCATAAAAAGGCCTTTGTTGGTTAATAATATAAAGCTTGGACCTCCACACAACTCCAGACATTTGAATTGAGAAAGCTTTCTGGATGGAAAGCAAAATGTCTTCAAACTTTGGAAAAAAAGTCCAGTTTTGTTTTTTAATTTTTTTGGAATGATCATGACCTGGATGACTGAGAATCTTCACCAGCGTCTGAATATAAGTTTAGCTTTATTTATAGAACAGGTTTACATTGATATGAAGACATACATGTTCAAGAGATTAAAATAATGTTTGATCATAAAACGATTTATGATACACAATGAAATAAGTGTGAAAAAAGTAAAAATTATTAGTTTTCATAATGTCTTGTAATTGATTTTTGTAATTTCATCTATCTTACTGAACAATTACAGTTATAAACAAGAATAAAAACGCTAATGTTAAAACAAAAAAAATGTGTTGGTTATATGAGCTATACATTTGATTAAAAATGTAAAAAAAAAAGATTAACTTGGGAACTTAAAATGTAATCAGAAACTGTCAGCAAACATTCTGATGAACCCAAACACAGAGCCTTGTTTAAGAGCTTTTCTAGAAAACTGATGAGTGGTGGAGGATGTGACGGACAGTGTTTACCAGGCTGGGAAGGGATGATGGAGATGGCAGGAGCAGGTGGACCGGAGGTAACTGGAGGACTACGGGTGCTGCGCTGTGGAGCCAGGCAGACGCTGGGAGCCAGGAAGCCTCCTGAGAAAGCGGGAGAGCGCTGGGGTCACGCAAGCAGGAGGGTGAGTGAGGCTGAGGTGAGGTGAGGCGAAGAAGACTGCGAGGAAGGCGATGAGGGACGAAGGCTGGTGTGTGCAGGGGAGCAGCAGGAAGGATGGATACGAGAGGTGCTCCAGAGCGGTTGTTAGCAGATGATCCGGCGGGTAATGGCAGACTGAGGTAAGCTTCAATGCGGTACCGCGCGCGAGCTATTTTTAGAAACACAACGTCACGATGACGTCACATCACGTGGTACGCAGTGGGGCAAACTCTGGAAAGCCGCCGTTGTTTCGCTGTAAGAGACGTGCGTTAGCCTAGGTTTTACTCGGTAAACGACTGCTTTTTCCAAATCTAAGACCATGGTTTTTAAACATTGTTGCTATGGAACGTGCAACAGCGACTCGAGTTACGCTGATCGGCCGTATATGAAGGATGTTTTCTTCAAGACTGCCAAGGAGAAATGTGTGCGCTGGGACCGGGGCGGTCGGCCTACACAACAGTTCAACCCGGAAAAGGTTACCAAATTCAAGTACATATGTAGCAAGCATTTTGTCGGAGGAAAGGGTCCAACCGAAGAACATCCTGACCCAATTCCAGCGACATCAAGTCAAGGTAAGAGTATTTTGGTGGCCGACATGTTAATAAAGTAGCGCCTGCTACCATGACAGCATATAGGCTATCATGGTAGCAGGCGCTAACATGATAGCCTGCTACCAGGATAGCTTACTCAAAAACATTTCAAATGAGACAAACATTAAACATATACCCATTCCTGGACGGTGATTGCAAACAACAACAAAAAAAAAAAAAAACGGCCGACGCTGCCATGATCGCCGCGCAGGAAAAAAAAAACAAAGCTTACCGTTCATCAACTCGGCCAGTTTTCCAGTCTTTTTAAGCCCTCGAACCTCAAGCCATCGTTTGAGCTGAAGGTTGGTGTGTTCTTCCACAGTGCGACCAGTAAACCGTGTGCCTGGGACATCGTCTTGGGAAAGTTTAACGGCTGTAAAGTCGGTCATATCTGTTATCCGTGCGTTCTCTCCTGTATGCGTTCTCTCCTGTATGCCCTACCTAAGCGGCAAAAGGGGCGTTGCTCTTGAGACGGTGACGTCACGTGCGCGGTACCGCATTCTGAAATTCGCTGTAGCTCAGTCTGTAAAATTAAACAAATTAAAAAAACTTGTAATCTTTTTAAGTCAACTAAAAATTAGCTACTAGAGAAATGCTGAAACTAGCAAGTAAAGGCCCTGTGACAGACTGGCGACCTGTCCAGGGTGTACACCGCCTCTCACCCATTGAAATGCTGGAGATAGGCACCAGCACCCCTCGTGACCCCATGAGGGATAAAGCGAGTAAGAAAATGGATTGATAGCAAGTAAAGATTGTTGCCTTTAATGACAACAAACATCTCTCATTAAACAACACTGTGGAGTTTGAGTAAATACTCATAGCAGAGTAATTTTCCCTCCTGTGTGCGTTGTCATGTGTCTGTTTAAATTAGGTTTTCTGCTAAATCTTTTTCCACACAGATCACAACAGAAAGGCTTCTGTCCTGTGTGGATTGTCATGTGTGTGTTTAAATGAGACTTTTGGCTAAATCTTTGTCCACATAGATCACAACAGAAAGGCTTCTGTCCTGTGTGGATTCTCATGTGTGTGTTTAAAGCTGATTTGTGGCTAAATCTTTGTCCACATAGATCACAACAGAAAGGCTTCTCTCCTGTATGGATTCTCATGTGTGTGTTTAAACTTGATTTATCGATAAATCTTTGTCCACATAGATCACAACAGAAAGGCTTCTCTCCTGTGTGGATTCTCATGTGTGTGTTTAAAGTTGATTTTAGGCTAAACCTTTGTCCACATAAATCACAACAGAAAGACTTCTTTCCTGTATGGATTCTCATGTGTGTGTTTAAAGTTGATTTTAGGCTAAATCTTTGTCCACATAAATCACAACAGAAAGGCTTCTGCCCTGTGTGGATTCTCATGTGTCTGTTTAAAGTTGATTTTTGGCTAAATCTTTTTTCACATAGATCACAACAGAAAGGCTTCTGTCCTGTATGGATTCTCATGTGTGTGTTTAAATGTGATTTGCGGATACAACTTTTTCCACATAGATCACAACAGAAAGGCTTCTGTCCTGTATGGATTCTCATGTGTCTGTTTAAACCTGATTTATCGATAAATCTTTGTCCACATAGGTCACAACAGAAAGGCTTCTGTCCTGTATGGATTCTCATGTGTATGTTTAAATCTCCTTTTTGGCTAAATCTTTTTCCACATATATCACAACAGAAAGGCTTCTGTCCTGTATGGATTCTCATGTGTGTGTTTAAATGTGCTTTTTGGCTAAATGTTTGTCCACATAAATCACAACAGAAAGGCTTCTTTCCTGTATGGATTCTCATGTGTGTGTTTAAATTAGATTTTAGTCTAAATCTTTGTCCACATAGATCACAACAGAAAGGTTTCTCTCCTGTGTGGATTGTCATGTGTGTGTTTAAATTAGATTTTAGTCTAAATTTTTGTCCACATAAATCACAACAGAAAGGCCTATCTCCTGTATGGATTCTCATGTGTGTGTTTAAAGCTGATTTTCTAATAAATGTTTTGCCACACTCTTCACAGCTAAGCTTCCCTCCAGTCTGGACTTTCCTTCGTGAGTCCACATTTTTCTTCTCTGTAGAACATTTCTTATATTCAGAGTCTGACACGTGTTTCAGCTCAGACAGAGGGTGTTCTACATCACTGTCCTCTTCATCCTCCTCAGTATCTTCAGCCTCTGAAGAAGTGGAAGCATCTCCATGATCTTGTATCCTGATGGATTCTTCTCCATCATTCTCTTCTGGAAGCTCTCTGCCTTTAATCTGGTCTGGATAAAGCTGTGAGAGCAGCAGAGACTGTTCATTATCCAGACTCTTTATGGGAGGAGCAGAGACTGGAAACCTGATGGCATTAATCACCTCCTTCCCATTGAGCTGCTCTCCTGGTAGTGTGATGTAGACTCCCTCCTGTTCCTCCTTGATGTGGGGGGGCTTTGGGTCATGCAGGTCAGCAGGAGGTCTGTGGTCTAAAGAAGCTTCTTTAACAATCAGCTTCTTCTGCACATCTGCAGGAAACATTGAAACACGTTATTCATATTAGAAAGTATTTTGATCTCTGCCTGAACTGAGGCACATTTTAATAAAGATATATTTAGGTAATTTAGTTACATTAAATTTTTTTTTGGCATTTTTCATGTTTTTTGCCTCACAACCTGCCACGTAATATGGATTGTTGGATGATTTAGTTTACACCATTTCATTTAGAGAACATGCAGCAGAGTACAACACAGAATAAAACAACAGAAAACTGGGCGATATGTCCTACAATCAATATAGCGATATAACGAGCAGTTCACCTTGATAACAATTAGTGGACGATAAAACAAAACACCACAAGCTACTTCAAAGCCAGGGATATAGATGGTATAATCCACCTTGACAATCATGGCGACTGTCCCATTTTAAAAAATGGTTTGGGTCACACCACAGTTCATTCCTCCTCCAGCAGGGTTGGAAGGGCCCCAAAAAGCTAAAGTCCAGACACCAGAGAAGAAGGCGGCTAGGAGGCTAGGAGAGGAGCAGCAGAGCAGGGGCCCAGGACATCAAAAACTGTTTTTTTCTGAGAATGGTGAGAATAAAACTACAGAGGGCAGCTGAAACAATTAGCCTAGTTGTTCATTCATTTTATGTCTGTAACATTACCAGAGGACGAGGACGTTATTGTTCTAATAAAACATTCGAAAACTAATACAAAATAAATACAATGACAGAACGAAAATAAATAAAAAACTTCTCAAACTGAGTTAAAAGTCAAGGAGAAATAATGTGTTTCAATAGCAGATTTAAAAACATTTGTTTGATTTGTAGCAGCTTATTCTACAATTTGGTAGTAGATTAGTGATCTAAATGGGTCGTAATAAACTGTCAGGTACTGAGATTGGTGAACCAGAATTCAGCCACACAGAGTTTGGTTTTCAACAGTTTATTAAAGGCGATGGTTGGTGGGGAAGGAACTGACCCAGACTGGAGCAGGTGGGAGATGATGGCAGGAGCAGGCGGACGTGAGGCGAAGGAGACGGCGAGGCAAACGACGAGGGACGAAAGACAAGGAAGAAGGCTGGTGAAAGGTAGAATGAAGGGCGAAGACGTTCCGGCGGGGATGAGCAGACTGAGGAGGGATTATGTAGGCAGGTTGACAGGTGGACTGAGTCTGACTTGACTGACTCGGTGGTAGGTGGCAGTGATCAGGCGTGGAACGTTTATTCTCAAGGATGTAATTCTCCTGAAGAGGACCCACTTTTTAAGTCTTTGTTCCTTCATGATCTACATGAAAGTGTACGATATGATACGATATAATGTGACCATGCATTGCAGGGAAAATAACTTTTCCATGCTGGAGATGCGCAGATATGCTCAGTTTCTTTGGAGCACTTGTTGGCATTTAGACAGCAAACAAAGCAAGTTTAGAGACTTAGACCTTCAAACAGGAAAAAGGCCTAAGAAAAGACACAAATTCAGTTCTCCAGTGATCCAGCAGACTGAAAGGTGTGGAGACAGGCTGCAGCAAATGCCTAAAGAGTCAGATAAATATCAACCTTATCACAATGCAAAACCAAAAGGTAACATTGGTAAAAGGTGGAGCCATTCCAGAGAAGTGATCACCAAGGAAAACCTTGAAAGTATCTGCAGAGATTTTCTCACAGACTTTGACGTGTTTAACAAAAATCCAAAAGCAACCCCAAACTCATCATGCCCCAGAGTACGATAAGGTTAAAAATAATTTCTAACACGGTTTACCCTGTTTTAACCCTTTCCTATCGTTTTGGGACTTAAGACATGATGAAGGTTATATTGCTGAGCTGGAAAAAAGCTGCCCCTCCAACTCAAACGGTGGATGGAAGATGTTATGAACCATCTCAAGCATTTTGGTTGAGGGGCCGCATTCAGCTTAATCTGATCTCAAGAGGGCCACACGAGTAAACTCATTGCAAGATTAAATAGAACTAATAAAAGTGGGCTTGTTGTTGATTTTATATTAAATGAATTCCACTTTTACACAATATATTATGAATAACCTCAGCGTTCTTAAGAAAAGTATGTGCAATTTCAACAATACTTTTACTCAGTTAAACATTTACTTGTGCATTATGCATAGGAACTGATCACAGTGATTGTACAATGTTGAAAAACATTTATTCACATTTTTTGGAACTTAAAAACACTGTCCTGCATGACAAAATACATCAAACAGATAAAATTAAGAAATGATTTAAAATCAAATTTCCACATCTGAAGCTCAGTGCTACCATCTGCTGATTAAAACACAGCGCCCCTCGTGGACAATATAGATACTGCAGATTTTCAATGGGGTACCGCGAACGTGACGTCACCGTCTCAAGAGCAACGCCCCTTTTGCCGCTTAGGTAGGGCAGACAGTTACAGAACGCCCGTAGCAGCCAGTTATTACACGCGCAACAGAACCAGCGATATGACCGACTTTGCAGCCATTAAACTTTCCCAAGACGGTGTCCCAGGCGCACGGTTTACTGGTCGCACTGTCGAAGAACACACCAACCTTCAGCTCAAACGATGGCTTGAGGTTCGAGCTTAAAAAGAATGGAAAACTGGCCGAGTTGATGAACGGTAAGCTTTGTTTTTTTTTCCTGCGCGGCGATCATGGCGGCGTCAGCGTTTTTTTTTTTTTTTTTTGTAACCACCGTCCAGGAATGGGTATATGTTTAATGTTTGTCTCATTTGAAATGTTTTTGAGTAGGCTATCCTGGTAGCAGGGTATCATGTTAGCGCCTGCTACCATGATAGCCTATATGCGATCATGGTAGCAGGCGCTACTTTATTAACATGTCGGCCACCAAAATACTCTTACCTTGACTTGATGTCGCTGGAATTGGGTCAGGATGTTCTTCGGTTGGGCCCTTTCCTCCGACAAAATGCTTGCTACATATGTACTTGAATTTGGTAACTTTTTCCGGGTTGAACTGTTGTGTAGGCCGACCGCCCCGGTGTAACCAGCGCACACATTTCTCCTTGGCAGTCTTGAAGAAAACATCCTTCATATGCGGCCGATCAGCGTACCTCGAGTCGCTGTTGCACGTTCCATAGCAACAATGTTTAAAAACCATGGTCTTAGATTTGGAAAAAGCAGTCGTTTTAACGAGTAAAACCTAGGCTAACGCACGTCTCTTTTAAAGCAAAACAGCTGCGGGTTTCCGGAGTTTGCCCCACTGCGTACCACGTGATGTGACGTCATCGTGACGTTGTGTTTCTAAAAATAGCTCACTCGCGGTTCCCCATTAAACGAAGTACCGTATTTTCCGGACTATAAGTCGCACTGGAGTATAAGTCGCATTTTTGGGGGAAATTTATTTGATAATATACGACATCAAAAACAGACATGTCATCTTGAAAGGCAATTTTAAATAACAACAGAACGGAGGCAACAACAGGCTGAATAATTGTACCAGTGTTTCCCGCAGCGCTCACGCAACCGTCTCGCCAACATTCCAAAAAAAAAAAAAAAAAAAAAACCTAAGTCGATATGTTTGCATATTTATTTGACGGTAACAGCCGTTTTTTGTTGTTGCTTTTGCGCGTGCATATAGTGAAATAACAGGCGCTCCGCTCCTCTGGTCATCCAGCGAAGCTCCCCCCCCCCCCCCCCCTGCATAGCATGTCTTCTTCCCCCCGCTCTGCGCAAAACTTGTCTTCTGTTTGGTGTGAAAATAACAGGTGTAATGATATACCGGTAAAAATGTGTAATAATTTCACACAGAAGTCGCTCCAGAGTATAAGTCGCACCCCCGGCCAAACTATGAAAAAAACTGCGACTTATAGTCCGGAAAATACGGTACATGTTTTTTTCAATAATTGTTTTAACATTCTCTTCCTTTTATCTCTTCTTTCTTTCACCTTTTCTTTTTTTCTTCTTGTTCTTCCTTTCATCTCCTACTTTCCCATTGTAGTGTCAGAATCAAGGCTGCCAGACAACCGGCGCCACCGGGTCCTCTGACTACCACCAGCAACCAAAGCAGGTGGAGTGTCTTGCTCAAGGACACAACGACAGAGGATCGGTGTGGGGCTTCAAACTGCCAACCCACCAGTTCCAGGAAAAACTCCTAGCTCCTCCCCCACTGTCCATCAACCATCTGGGAGATCCAGCTTGTTTTGTGGTTCCTGGTGAAAACATCTGTGGACCAACCTGATCAGAAACTGGGATCTGTTCAGGTTGGGATCTGAAGATTTATTTAGTATTTCCCCCAAAGCAGATGAGTTTTACTTTGCCTCCATATCTGATGGTGAAACTGGGATCCTGGCTGAGTTTGTTCCAGCAGCAAGAGCAGCTTTGTGTTTCCTCACAGACCAGCAGACTCTAGCATGAACACTTGACCTAGAGAGTCAGGAGATCTGAACTGGAGCCTCTAGTCAGAGGTTGAAGAAATAGGATGGGAGCACGTAGAGTCAGACTGAGCTGACATTTTGTCTGATAGGAAGCTGATGAATCCAGAGAGTTTTGGCCTTCAGCTACAACACAGGACACAGAAACAAAGTAAAGCAATCCTTACTGTTGATAGGAGCAGCAGTTAATGGAAACCTGCTATCAGTCTCCTCCTTCACAAGGAGCTGCTCTCCTTCCTGACGGGCCCCGGGTTCCTCCTGTTCCTCCTTTATGTGGAGGAGCTCTGACTCCTGCTGCTCCCCCTCAGGACTCTGTTCTTCAGGAGCCTCTTCTTTAACATCTGCAGCCAACACTGAAACACATTACATGCTTTATCAACAACTAGATCTTTACAATGTTACAATGATGGGAAAGATTCAGTTTAGAGAAAAAGATTTGATCAGCAGTGAAGAGAAAACTGAACCTCAGGAACTGACAGTTTCACCCTAGAAATGATCACCGGTAACTTTAGTGTAATTTTGTTGTGGGAATTTAATTTAATTATTCTGTTAAAATCATTTAATAATGAGTAAATTGGATAGATTATGACAGTTAAACATTGATATATAAACATAGATTTGATATATAAATATATTTGATATAGAAATACATTGTATTACATTTGTTATATGAATATGTATCAATTTGTAGCTGATTAATTGAACAGTTATTGAATAAATATATTTTTATTGTTTTGTTGCATTTAATGACAGTTTCACCCTAGAAATGATCACCGGTAACTTTAGTGTCTTTCTGTTGTGGGAATTTAATGTAATTATTCCTTTTAAAACATTTAATAACGGCTAAATTGGGTAGAATATGACAATTGAATAAATACGAGAGATAAAATATGACAGTTAAACACTGATTTATAAGTATATATTTGTTATTTGAATATATATTTGTAGCTGATTATTTGATCAATTATTGAGTAAATGTCTTTTTATTGTTTTGTTGCATTTATTGGCACACAGTTTTATATAGGGCTTGGGATCCGCGTTGCATTGTGGGACGTGGCGGCCATGTTGATGGCTACGCGAACGTTAACTTAACGCTGACATAACGTTGTTGAACAAAGAGACGTCGAAGTAGAATAGATAGAAAAAAGATGTTAACATCCTGAAAAGGATCTGGAATTTACCGGGACACATTAAATAGAGAAGCCAGGGACCGGTATGTTGACAAAATCAGCATTATTAATAATTTAGATCCATATGCTATATCAACCGTCTCTGGGCGAGCATTCATGCATGTTTGTGGTGTCGTGGTTGAAGGAAAGAAACAATGTAGGCTATAAAATAAAACCGTGCATCTTTAACTCACCAGAATGAAAATGCAGGGAACACACTCTCATTGACATCGGGATACTGTGGAAAGTTATGATCGGTCGTCTTACAGCCGCTATCCAAGCGAGCCGATGACTCTTCGTTATCTCTGACACTTGTTCTCCGTGGTTACGCCTCCAGGCAGGAAAGCGGTGGAAAGTTAACCCATTTTCTATATTTTTCCCATGGCGATCATGTGTTGCGCTGTTACAGCCCACAATACAGCAACAGTTTACCATGGTTGAAATCATGTTAAGGTGAAATTAATCAAATTAAAACACGGCTGAGAGAGGGAGTACAGTACGCAGTAGTCATAGGCAGTAGTCTGAGTAGCGGTAAAGGAAGCCATCAATATGGCGGCCACGCAAATAATTACGTCATGACGCCCAAGCCCTATTATTAGCTACTTTGGTCCAGTATTTATTCAAGTGAGTCATTGATTTTTTTCTTTATATATTCTAAATGTTGGCAGGATTGGTCCTCCAAAGTAAACAGCCAGAAGAAAACATGTGACCCTCTTTCTAAACAAGATAAACCAAAAAGCGTTTTTCGGAGGAATTTTTCCAAGCACAAAGAAAAACTTGATACTGAACGGTGCTACATGCTAAGCTAGCATTAGCTTTCCTAAGCTACAACCTAAGCTAGCATTAGCACCTCTAAGCTACAACCTAAGCTAGCATTAGCACCTCCTATGCTGCATGCTAAGATAGCATTAGCACCTCCTATGCTACATGCTAATCTAGCATTAGCACCTCCTATGCTACATGCTAAGCTAGCATTAGCACCTCCTAAGCAGAGCTGCAGGCTTAGCCAGTTTTCTGGGGGAAACCCTGCAACGAGTTCTGATGAAGAGGAGGAATCCATCAGCTGCTGAAAACGGCTCCTAAACTTTAGCTCCATCCACACAGTTAGCATGAAGAAGGAAATCTCCAAACCTGATGGGTGCAGCAGAACTCTGGGCTGGAAAACATCCCCCATCATTGGTGTCTCCTCTGCTGCGTCCTGCCGCTCTTTGAGCTCCTGCTTCCCTCCAGTTTCTCCGCTGTTCCTCCAGCTGCTGGACTTCTTTCCAGACTTCATCACCTGCAGCAGCTGCAGCTCTCTTTCAGCCTCACCAACACTCCCGCTTCTGGCCTCACAGCAACACAAGGACAAAGAACCCGGAAGTGATCAACGCGGCTGCGCGTTGGGGAAGAGGCGCATTGACTGTTGCGGCACAAAAATTACGGCCGCCATCTTGGTGCGGTCATCCTGCCAACAGCACCAGGATGCCAGAGGCGGATTCTACAGTCTTCTCAGAAAATCTCATCAACTTGTTTATAGAATGAAACACAATTATTTCAAAGTTGCCTCTTTCCTCTAATTTAAATCTTCTACTTAAAATCTAATAAAATAAATTGTAGTGACTAAGTTGTCCATGAAAACCAAAACACTCAAGACTTAAAGGTGAACAAACTAAAAGTGAATGTAACTCTAATAATCACTTGATGAAGCGTGGCTTTCTGGTTTACGCAGTCCAACAATTCTAAAAACACGTCCAAATGCAGTTCTGTGTTGATTTATTCCAGGTCTCTGCAGGCAGACAACATGGTATAAACCTGAAACCATCCTTTGCTGCCTCTCCTGCTCTGGTTCCTGCATTGGCTTGACTGATTGTCTCACCCGCTCAGTCACTGGTTGACTAAGGTGACTGACTGCTGGTTCCTGAAGGACTGCTAAGAAACCATGTGACCACCCACGTTCATCCCCAGCTACCTAAAGTCTACACACCCAGGACCCAAACAAAATCAATCAACTAAACAAATTACTAACAAATAACTGTATTCTAAACAACTACATTTGTAGAAAATTATTAATAAAACAAATAAGCAAATGAACAATAATGAACCAAATAATCTAAATTCTAAAACTTACCAAATAATAATTAATTAATTAAGTCTGGTTTTGTATTGTTTTTACACATAGTTTCATGTTGTTTTTTAATCTCTGAGAGAATAAAGTCATGTTCACTCTAACCTGACCAGCAGCTGTCATGTCACTGTGTGAGGAATCGGCGCCTTGCAGCTGCAGACGCCCTGCTTGCTGTGAGAAGAGGCTGCAGCCCTGCACACTGCACAGAGAGGCTGAAGGAGACGAGGAAAGGCCACGAGGAGGTTCACCTCTGGCTCTCTCTAATGGACCAGTGTGGGGGATCCACTCTACATGCTGATTGTCTAACAGAATTAGTGCTGCTTTTCCAGCAGGACCAACTCTGAGCGGTGGCTACGGTCAGTCACACCAAGGCAAGGACAGGCTTCTCTGTTTCAGGACGAACCGCTCTGGAGCTCCAACTGTTTTCCTTTTCATTTCTATCTGCCCTTAACGTCTAGGTATTCCAGATTGGGGGAGCAAAGGCTTCTGGGAGCTTTAGCAGCTGTGCACCAGCTGTTGTGAATGTACATTATTAAGCCTCCACCTTTGCTTCTCTCCAGTGCCGGCCCGAGCCTCTTGGGGGCCCTAAGCAAAATTTGACCCCCCCCCCCCCATGCAGAATCACCTATGCTAGAAGATTATTGAAACAAATGTCACACTATCTTGTTATAGCGAATATTATAAACGAATACAGTGCGGTTATGTATTAATACAAAATAAATAAACAATGCTTAAAGTACTTCACTCTTATTAAAACTTCTAAATACAAACTGTCAGAAAACATGTTAAATTAATTATTTCATCATCATTCATTCAATCATTTAAAGCACTCTGTTAAGTTATTTAATTGTTAAAAAATAAAAAAAATAAATGATTGGGTGCCCAAAGCAGCCGCTTAGTTCACTTGTGCCTCCGGCCGGCTCTGCTTTTCTCTGCCTATTCGTTGAAGGGAGAATTTGAAGCCAAAGTAGATCATCCACTATACCTTTAATTATCAGTTTGTGATTGGTTCAGGTCAGGTTCAATGATCACTTCAACATTTCTCTTTAAACCAATGGGGTGAAGATGGACACTGACCTATAATCTATGCTCTTTTGACCAAAAATGAAGAAAATCAGCTTGTCTTTGTTTAGCTGGAGAAAATCTTGACACATACAGGTATTCATTTGTTTGTTGGAATCAAAAAGTTATTTTACTGGAGTGTAAAACTGATATACAATTGTGTGTCACCAGTATAATTGTGATAGTGTATTTTGTTCTTGATATGTGTTAATTACTACTGTTTATTGTGGGAGACTTCAACTTTCACGTTGACAACCCTGAAGACAAAGGTCCAGAAGAACTGTTTGACACACTTAAAAACTTGAAAGCAGAATTTCCAGTGACTCAGTTAGCCAAATGAACGTCATAAAAAACACACCTTTAAGGACAATGAGATTAATGGCTGATGAGCAGGTTAAATAAAGGGAAGTTCAAAACAAAACCCAAACTATGACAGGACCAGGACCAGCAGATTAAAAATGACCCCCCAAACCACCGCCGACTGTTGCTCCTCTCTTCCTCCAGACTCTGGGACCTTGATTTCTAAACTAAATGCAGAATTTACTTTTATCTATAAACAGGACTTTGGACAATTGAGTTCCTTTTCTCCTAAGTAAGACGCCTGCAGCCTCTGTCTAGGATTCGTCTGTGTGTCTTAGCTGATGATGCACTGACTCCAGTCTCAGTCCAGTTCAAGTTCTTTAATGGATTTTTCTTGACAATCCTCTTCAGGCTGTGGTTGGTGCACCTTTTCCTACAACACTTCTTCTTTCCTCTCAATTTTCTGTTAATATGCCTGGATCCAGAACTCAGAAAAACAGCTTTAGCAATGACCTGCTGGGGGTTTCCTTCTTTTAGAAGGGTGTCAGTGACTGTCTTCTGGAAATCTGTCCAGTCAGCAGTTTTCACCTACTGACCCAGAATGAGAAAGCATTTAAAGGCTCAGGGAACCTTTGCAGATGTTTTGAGTTAATTGGCTGATTAGGGAGCGACACCATGAGTTTCAAATCATGAACTTTTTCACAGCGTTCTAATTTTCTGAGTTTTGGGTTTTTAGCCGCCTGCTGCTGGGAGACCACCATAAGAAGCTAATCTCTGTGGCTCCACGCTGCTATGGGGCGGCTATCTGCTGGGTTTTCACATCTGGTCTCAGTCTGGCCATGATGGAACTGCACAGGAGATGCAGGGGGCCTGCTTCATCATCCAAGTCATCAAGGCATCTGAGGTCTGAGTTTGTTGAAGGCTTCTTCTATGCAATTAAGAAAGTCCTCAATCAGCTCAGCAGGACCCTGTACAACAGCTTTCAAAGCCCTGCTTTCCATTCTGGTGGGAAAATTTCTTCTTCTGCACGTCATGGAGGGCAGTGACAGCCTCACCATCTTGAGCTGCAAGTCATAAGATTGTGACTGGTGCAGTTTTCTGTTGCTGTAGCTCAGGGTCATGGGCCGGTGCCGGTGGTGAAGGACACTGTTGTTGGATCGAGGGGTAAGAGTTTAGGTCCAGATGGATCATCTTCCATTTTACTGGTAGAACTGTGGAACAACATACCAACGTTCAGCTCAAACGATGGCTTGAGTGTCGAGGGCTTAGAAAGACTGGAAAACGGGCCGAGTTGAT
Source organism: Fundulus heteroclitus (assembly GCF_011125445.2). Classification (NCBI taxonomy): domain Eukaryota; kingdom Metazoa; phylum Chordata; class Actinopteri; order Cyprinodontiformes; family Fundulidae; genus Fundulus; species Fundulus heteroclitus. The sequence continues at coordinate 18,299 of NW_023397040.1, read as the reverse complement.
AGAACGGTGAGTGGTGTTTTTCCTCCTGCTCGGCGTTCATGGCGTCAGCAGCCGTTTTTCTTTCTGTTTGTAGTCACCATCCAGGAATAAATTGTCCGGCCCGCCGAACAATTTAGTCCGGTCCGGTGGCCAAATGCATTATCAGCACCAGATTTTTTGTGAGTCATGGGGGACGCGTTTGTGGGAATCGCCCGGTGGACGGGCGAGGAAAATGCGTGACATTTTGGGCTGGCCGGAGCCGCGGAGCCGCGCAAACCCCGCCGGCCACCCGCCACCGCAGCGATGGCCAATAGGCCGGAGCTGCGCTTGGCTGCGAGGGCCGATCGACGCTGCTTGCGGCTTTAACATCCTTCATATCAACGCCGCTTGCGGCTTTAAGATAAGATAAGCTTTATTGATCTCACAGTGGAGAAATTCACTTGTCCACTGTGAGATCAATAAAGCTCATCTTATCTTAAAGCTTATCTTATCTTTACCATCCTTCATATGCGGCCTATCAGCGTACCTCGAGTCGCTGTTGCACGTTCCATAACAACAATGTTTAAAAACCATGGTTAGGAGACGTCTTAGACTTGGAAAAAGCGGTAGTTTTACTGAGTAAAACCAAGGGTAACGTACAGCGAAAGAGTGGAGGAAAACGCATGTTTTCCCTGCTTCGTACCACGTGATATGACGTCACGTTCTAAAAATAGCTCGCTCGCGGTACACTATTGGCTATATTCAACAATTGCAAATAACTGATATTTTAATCTTTTTTGCCAGCATTGTTCAACCATCTTTCCTAAAAGTGTGTTGACACAAATTTTCTTGTAGGGGTTTATATACTTAATAATATAGGCTATATTTATATTTTCAGCTGAAGTAAAGGTGGGGTTATTTAAGTGAAGAAATGTGCTGTAGCCCTAATGGTGTTGGGGGGAAAATATATTAATAGAAATTAAAATACATGAATGGAAATTAGAGCTGCAAGTGTCAAAGTGTGATACAGAATAAATTGCTTTGATTCTGTCTGGTTTTTATTGATCCTGTTGGTCAGTGACATTCCTGACAGCAACATACAGTTGCCTCTGAAATATTTTCTGCGTCTCCTACGTTATTAAATAGCTGCCGTTAGGCCGTGGGCCAGAATCTGTACGGTGACTTTTCGTATGAACTGTCAGGGGGCAACTTTCTTCCACCGGGATAAGTTGCTACACATAGCAGTGATCTCAAAACACCAATGTTCCCACGTTTTCACTTGCACATTAATAAGTTAAAGCCGATAAAAAAATCTAAACTGTAGCCTCCGGTCCAAGAGGTCACGTGATTCGATTTTTGCTGCTCAGCCAATCAGATCGCTGTATTGTCAGCTGAGCGAGTTCACTACGTCATCATGGCTGCGCCCGTAAGATGTTTGTATGCATTTGTTTCTAGACAAAGAAAGCCCAATAATAGCATTTTCTGGTGCCAGCTGGCTGAGATCTTGATGACAACAAAAAAGAAATAGCCCAGACCATCCATCCATCCATCCATTCATTTTCTAACACTCTTATCCCCGCTGGGTTCACGAGGTGTTGGTGCTGTCAATGGTCGAGACGCGGGGTATAAACTGGACAGGTCGGCAGTCCATCGCAGGGCAGAAATAGTCCACACTTTTGCCCAATTTACTGTGATATCACCAAGACCTGCTCCACAGGTGTCGTTGTGCCAAACGACTTATCCCTGGCAGAATCTGTATCCCCTGCGTCGGGAGCGCATTCAGCTGGAAGAATGAATCCAGTCAACTCCGCCTCATCTCCAACCTATTAGGCTTGGAAATGAAGATGTTTTACTTTTCTTAACGAAATATAGCAATGGTGTTGTTACATTATCGTTCAGTTACTGTGAAAAAACTGAAAATGTAACACTTGTTAGTGCTATTGTAGGGGATTGCTATGTCGGTTAAAACTCAATTGATCACTCAATATAACACGTTCTGGGAAAGTAAACGGCTCTGTGGTCATTTTCACATGTGTCACAAAAATATTAGCTTCATGTTATTAGATTGTCGCATGTCTGTCTGCTTAAACCAAAAATCCACCTTCCTGAGTTCATTACAGCTGTTTACTGGTTCGTCTTTTTCTTTTTGACCCGCATGAATAGATCATATAAAGCGGATTTCACGTGTGATCAAATGAACACTGAATAAAGGTACAGCCAAAATTATCAGATTTAACAAGATTTGAATTCAACCACTAACCATATATATACCATATTAAGAAAACGAGATATGTCGCTTTTAAAAATAGAACAATGTATTAGGAGTTTAAAAAATCAATTTCATTTTATTAGAATGTGATGTTTAAAATATTTAGACTTCACAAAGCTGGAGGTTAAAAGTTTTATTGATTTCAAAAATACAATACAAAATTCTACAAATTCTGGAGGGGATAACTCGTTTTGCACAACGAGTTTATACAACGCGTCTCGCCCATTGACAGCACCAGCACCTCGCGAACCCAGCGGGGATAAGCGTGTTAGAAAATGGATGATGGATGGTCTGGGCTATTTCTTTTTTCTTGCCATCAAGATCTCTGCCAACTGGCGCCATAAAATGCTATTATTGGGCTTTCTTTGTCTGGAAACAAATGCATACAAACATCTTACAGGTGCAGCCATGATGAACTGGTGAACTCACTCAGCTGACAATACAGCGATCTGATTGGCTGAGCAGCAAAAACCGAATCACGTGACCTATTGGACTAGAGCGCCACAGTTTAGATTTTTTTATCGGCTTTAACTTATTAATGTGCAAGTGAAAACATGGGAACATTGGTGTTTTGAGATCACTGCTATGTGTAGCAACTTTTTCCGGTGGAAGAAAGTTGCCCCCTGACAGTTCATACGAAACTTCTTGAGGAAGCGTCCTACAGATTCTGGCCCACTGACTACGCATAAAAATGATCAGCAACACAATGATTTTTTTCAGAACTGAGAGCGTCCGCTAGTTTTAGAAAATCGCTGTGCGGCTGACAATATAGAAATAACTTAAAGTGGCAGAAAGCGGTAACGTTGGAAAATATATTAATCCAGAAATGATTAGACATTTAATTGTGACCTGATCAGCCTCTCCAAGCAGAGATTCCTGAGGAGTATTTTTCCTCCAGCATACAGATATACATGTCTGAGTTCTTCATTAGAAGGACCATTACTCTGAAATAAAACAAAAGCACAGCTCTAAAAAAAAATCCAAGATTCTTCTCTTTTCATGTAATCATGCTAAATCAGTAATCACTAAGTAATGTAAAAAAGATTATTGCTGTAATTTGATTATTTTAGTAAACTATGTAACTTGTAACTTGTTATAATCTCAGGTTTTGGAGAGTAATGTCGCCTCAGTGTGAACATGTGATGTTGCTAACAGAGATCAAGTGAATACTCAGGGAGTTTGTATGTTTGCTCAGAAACAATGGGGGTCGTGGCTGAGTGGTTAGAGCATCGCGCTTGCACTCAGAGAAGGATGCAAGACCCTTAACCCCAGATTGCTCCCCGGGCGCCGCACATGGCAGCTCACTGCTCCCCAAGGAGATGGGTTAAAAGCAGAGAAGAAATTTTGTTGTAATGTATGTTTCAATGTATGTTTCAATGACAATAAAGATGATATTACTATACTATTATTACATGAAGAATTAGGGGGAACATTGGTGCTGCTGAGTATAAGTTTTGTTTTAATTTTCGGTTACAGAGAGTTATAGAAAGTTCTATTTCTAGAACAGGTTTAAGTTGATATGAAGACACACATGCTGAAGTTATAAAAATAACTTTAGATCATAAAAGGATTTGATAAACAATGAAATAAGTGTGAAAAAGGTAAAAAGAAATTCTAGTTAATTTTCATGAATCTCTTTTAGTAATTTCAGCTCTCTTAGTGAAAAATTACAGTTATAAACAAGGATAAAAACTCAGATGTTAAAACAAAGAAACATTTTGACAATATGAGATATTCATTTTATTAAAAAAGGTAAAAAAAAAACGAATTTAAATCGGGAACTTAAAATGGAATCGGGGCTTGACTGCATCGTTACATCTCTGCGTGTCACTCCCCTGTCAAGGATAAAAATTCATGTTTCTACAACTTAAATTCTGAAGTTTTCTGTAGACTGTGTCACAGCTTGTCTGAAAAATTAAACACAAATTATTATTTTTAAATGTTTTAAAACAGAGCAGCTAGAGAAACGCTGAAACTAGCAAGTGAAATCTGTTGCCTTTAATGACAACAAACATCCCAAATCAATAACAAGTGTGCAGTTTGAGTAAATAGTCATAGCAGAGTCATTTTCCCTCATGTGTGGATTTTCATGTGTCTGTTTAAAGTTGATTTTTGGCTAAATCTTTGTCCACATAGATCACAACAGAAAGGCTTCTGCCCTGTATGGATTCTCATGTGTGTGTTTAAATTAGATTTTTGTATAAATCTTTGTCCACATAGATCACAGCAGAAAGGCTTCTGTCCTGTGTGGATTCTCATATGTCTGTTTAAATTTGATTTTCGGCTAAAACTTTGTCCACATAGGTCACAACAGAAAGGCTTCTCTCCTGTATGGATTCTCATGTGTTTATTTAAAGTTGATTTTTCCACATATCTTTGTCCACACAGATCACAACAGAACGGCTTCTCTCCTGTGTGGATTTTCATGTGTCTGTTTAAAGGTGATTTTTGGCTAAATCTTTGTCCACATAGATCACAGCAGAAAGGCTTCTCTCCTGTATGGATTCTCATGTGTTTGTTTAAATTAGATTTTTGCATAAATCTTTGTCCACATAGATCACAGCAGAAAGGCTTCTGTCCTGTGTGGATTCTCATGTGTGTGTTTAAATGTGATTTTCGGCTAAATCTTTGTCCACATAGATCACAACAGAACGGCTTCTCTCCTGTGTGGATTTTCATGTGTCTGTTTAAAGGGCATTTTTGGCTAAATCTTTGTCCACATAAATCACAGCAGAAAGGCTTCTGCCCTGTATGGATTCTCGTGTGTGTGTTTAAATTAGATTTTTGCATAAATCTTTGTCCACATACATCACAACAGAACGGCTTCTCTCCTGTGTGGATTATCATGTGTGTGTTTAAAGTGGATTTTTGGCTAAATCTTTTTCCACATAGATCACAACAAAAAGGCTTCTCTCCTGTGTGGATTCTCATGTGTGTGTTTAAATGTGATTTTTCCACATATCTTTGTCCACACAGATCACAACAGAACGGCTTCTCTCCTGTGTGGATTCTCATGTGTGTGTTTAAATTAGATTTTTGCATAAATCTTTGTCCACATAGATCACAGCAGAAAGGCTTCTCTCTTGTGTGGATTCTCATGTGTCTGTTTAAATGTTGTTTAAGGCTAAATCTTTGTCCACATAGATCACAACAGAAAGGCTTCTCTCCTGTGTGGATTCTCATGTGTGTGTTTAAATATGATTTTTGCATAAATCTTTGTCCACATTGATCACAGCAGAAAGGCTTCTCTCCTGTGTGTATTATCTTGTGTATGTTTATAGCTGATTTTTTAAGAACTATTTTACCAAAGTCTTTGCAGCTAAGCTTCACTCCTTTCTGGACTTTCCTTAGTGAGTCCACATGTTTCTTCTTTGTAGAACATTTCTTATATCCAGAGTCTGGCAAGTGTTTCAGCTCAGAGAGAGGGTGTTCTACAACACTGCCCTCTTCATCCTCCTCAGTGTCTTCAGCCTCTAAAGAAGTGGAAGCATCTCCATCATCTTGTATCCTGATGGATTCTTTTCCATCATTCTCTTCTGGAAGCTCTCTGCCTTTAATCTGGTCTGGATAAAGCTGTGAGAGCAGCAGAGACTGTTCATCATCCAAACTCTTTATGGGAGGAGCAGCGACTGGAAACCTGATGGCATTAATCACCTCCTTCCCATTGAGCTGCTCTCCTGGCAGACTGATGTAGACTCCCTCCTGTTCCTCCTTGATGTGGGGGGGCTTTGGGTCATGCAGGTCAGCAGTAGGTCTGTGGTCTAAAGAAGCTTCTTTAACAATCAGCTTCTGCTGAACATCTGCAGGAAACATTGAAACACATTATGCACATTAGACAGTATTTTGATCTTATATATAAATATTTTTTAATAAATATATATTTAGGTAATTTAGTTAGATTTAATTAATTTATTTAACTACTACTTATTCTTAGTGTTTATTTTGTATAATTGTTTCTTATGTCTTGTTTGTTTACAGTTCCTTGAAAAAGTTTTCACACCCCTTTGAATTTTCCATGTTCTTTTGCTTCACAACCTGCCACATAAAATAGATTGTTGGATGATTTATTTGATTGATTTAGTTTACACCATTTCATTTACAGAACATGCAGACAAGTAAAAAACTAAATAAACCAAAAGAAAACTCGGCGATACGTCCTACAATCAATAAAGCGATACAATGAGCAGATCTCCTCGATAACGATTAGTGGACGATAAAACACAAAACACCACCCAAACAAAAACCACAAGCTACTTAAAAGCCAAGTATATTGATGGTATAATCCACCTAGACAATCATGGCAACTGTCCTTGTCACATCTTATTTTTTTCCCCAGTGTCCTGTCTAGCAATGTGGCAATAAGAATTGTTGTCTTAATGTCAAAAAGAGCTCAACAGGTTTTACTTTCACAAGTGGAGCAGTACGGCTTTTGCCATAGTCCTCCGCTTGATTTATGCATGTGAATAGTTTTATTATAATTCAAGCGGGGAATATCTCAAATTATATGGACACTACAAGGGGAAAGTATGAGAGCGAAGGAAGAACAAGAAAAAAGGTGAAAAGGTGAAAGAAAGAGGAGATAAAAGGGAGAGAATGATAAAACGTCTTCAGTCTGCTTCATCACCTGCAAAGAGAGACACAAAAAGAACAGCACAACCATCGGATATAGTATAACAGATGCAATAAAGTAACACCCTGATACCATTGCTGAATTGTATGTATTATTATTTAATCTGGCATGCATAATGTGGTAGCTGAAATTAAAAAATATGGACTTTCTGTATGGAAGTGAATCAATTTCTGGGATTACCTACTGGGTCTGGGGGCCTGGTACCTCTTTGGGGTGCCGGTGCCCGGGCCTGCCGGTGCCGGGGCCTGGTATTATTGTGTGTACGATGTCGTCCTTTTTTTTTTTTTTTTTTTTTTTAAAGTCTGTGCGTTGCGAGTGGGGGCACTAGGGTGGGAAGGTGTGAATGAGACTGTGTGTGTGTACTTTTTGTTTATTTGTCAGGTTCGGGTCTGAACTGTTCCCTCTCCCAAGAACATCTCAAGTCTCGGCTAAGTGCTCTGGGGGTCCCTTTGGGCGTCTGGGGTTCTGGGTCCCCCGGTGCCTGCCTCGGTGCTCTGGGGGGACCGATCTTTGGCTCTTCACAACCACTATTAAGCATTTTTCTTTTGGATAAACTTTACATACAAAAGTGCACTCTCATAAATTACTACAGGTGCTGGGTTCCTTGTCCCATCTTAAAAAATGGTTTGGGCCACACCGCAGTTCATTCCTCCTCCAGCAGGGGTGGAAGGGCCCCAAAAAGCTAAAGTCCAGACACCAGAGAAGAGAAGGAGGCTAGGAGACTAGCAGAGCAGGGGCCCAAGACATCAAAAACTGTTTTTCTGAGAATGGTGAGAATAAAACTACAGAGGGCAGCTGAAACAATTAGCCTGGTTGTTTATTCAGTTTATGTCTGTAACATTACCAGAGGAGTCACTAGGTTTTAAGGACGGGGAGGTTATTGTTCTAATAAAACGTTAGAACAATATCAACTAATACAAAATAGATACAATGATAATATAAAATAAATTAAAATAAACTTCTCAAACTGAGCTAAAAGCCAAGAAGAAATAATGTTTCAAGAGCCAATTTAAAAACATTTGTTTGATTTGTTATAGCAGCTTATTCCACAGTTTGGGGGTAGCAGCTGAAAACATTGCTTACCTCTCAACTTGCTCTTAGGCTTTTGGGATAACTGACAGTAACTACACTGCCAGCCTCAATGAGTGTGACGGAGCATACGTTTGAATCAGGTCAGATACTGAGGACATTACCATGTGAACACTTAAAAACAAATAAAAGAACTTTAAAACCAATTTGGAAATTAACTGGAAGCCAATGTAGAGATATCTAAACAGAAGTGATAAGTTCTCATTTCTTTGCATCAGTTAAATGATGTGAAACAGTGTTTTGAAATAGCTGAAGTAGATTAAAGACTGGCTAAGACATTCATAAAGACCATTACAGTAATCTCAATGGGTCGTAATATGAGCAATAATTAAAATCTCTAGATGGTGTTGTGAAAGAAGAGGTTTAACTTCAGCCAGTTGTCTCAGACGACAGAAACTGGACTAGATTACAGATTTAATCTGTGGATCAAGTTTAAAATTATTGTCCAGTCCCTCATTCAGGTTTGTGTCCGTCTGAGTCAAATAATCTGAAAAAGATCCCAGGTCAGCCAGAACTTTTAAAACATTACAGGGCAATAGCTCAGTTTTTAGGTAATTAAAATGTGAACAATTCTGTGACTTCTATGCTTTGATTTCATCAATGCAATCCAGGAAGTGAATTATTTAGTACAGTTTTTCCTTTTTTAGTGGCATATATACGTTTGGCTGTTTCACAGTTATATAAACTATGATATTAGTAACAATTGTTTAGACAATACCCCACATCTTCAAGCTACAGCCACCTGGTTCTGAATGGCTTTGGACTCCCACAGACATCTGCAGTGCCAACCAGGCTAAGCTGTCTGTTTTCTGGGAAACCAACATGGGAATTTATAGCCAACTGCCCTGGAGAACATCTGCTTGTAAAACTTTTTCAGCTGTTGCAGGAAAGCTGAGTCACCAACACCAGAGAAAACAGGAGAGGTTTGGCACAGAAATAAATATTATACAAATGGTTTTACTTTTTTAAGGTATGACTTAGTAAAAAGCTCGGGAGCTTACAGGATAGCTCCTGCTAGCTATTTTGAAACCGTGCTATGCTGATGTAGTATGAGTGTTAAAGTTATGACAGACTTTATTTCCACAAGGGTTTTATATATTGTCTGGATATTAATGTTTGTGTTGTCTGGTCTGCTCATTATGACCAAAATAGAGCTTAAGGCCTTTTAAAAGTAGCTCTGCATGTCACTTGGCATAATGCTATTAGCTTCCTGGATATCATTTGTGCAACCAAGAGACTACGGTTCGTTGTAAACATTTGGTTTGCTTTCGCTTCACTCCACCATCGATAAATAGGTTTTCTAGCCTAGTAGAGAGGATTTGTTGAATGAAATATAGAGTTAATTCAGATAAACAGCATTATATATTGATGTTCAATTCAATTCAATTTTATTTATATAGCACCAATTCATTAAACATGTCATCTCAAGGCACTTTACAAAGTCAAAATCAATCATATTATACAGATTGGTCAAAAATTTCTTATATAAGGGAACCAGTTGATTGCTTCAAAGTCTTGACAAGCAGCATTCACTCCTGGAGAAGCGTAGAGCTACAGGGAGAGTCGTCTGCATTGTACATGGCTTTGCAGCAATCCCTCATACTGAGCAAGCATAAGTGACAGCAATGTTCTCTGGATGTAAATTTATTTCTGTTAATAAATTCTTGATCTTAAAGAGAAGTTGTCACTCCTTTTTTCTATATGTGTGCAGAGTTTGCTGTTAAAAGAACGCCAGTGCTCGAATCATTCCTTTCAACTATTGTCCTGATATCAGTTGTTTGGGCTGATATTCACCAGACAATACCTGACAGACAGAAAGTTATTTATTAAACAATAACTAACTTAAAACAATGTGTAATAACAACAATAAAGACTAATTTCTCTTTAACATTGTCCTAAAAAACATGACTTGTTTGAATATTTGGACATGAACACAATGGGTAAAGGCTTGGTGTCAACCATATATGGCAACTCCATCAGTTGGCCGTTTGAAAAACCTATGACATGAAGAACTAGAGGAATCCTTCATGGATGAAGTCTGGCAGGCTGCAGTTGAAAGAATTCACTCATCAATCTGCATCAGACATGGCCAGCTGCAGTTTAAGGTGCATTATGAACCATCTAAAGCTTGAAACATACTGTCAGCGATTGTTCATAGACTTAGAGTAACCTGGCAGCCATTTATTTCATGTTTTGGGACTTAATTCTCTTAAGAGTAACATTAGGGTGACCAAACGTCCGTATTTCCCGGGACATGTCCGTATTTCACGTCCTGTCCCGGGCGTCCCGGGTTTTTTTTAGAAAGTGAGGAAATGTCCTGTTTTTTAAATTACCTTTATTGGACCATTAAATTGACAGGCACTAGGGCACTGCGCACAGCGCTGCGTGTGACGTAATCCCTGAGCCGCGTCAGTGCGGGCAGCCCTGTTCTTAATCAGAAGATAGATAGCGTGGCTGTCAGTACGCCAACAACATGCCGAAGCGCAAATGTATGTTTACCGACGATTTATAAAAGAGTTTCCCCGCTTTCAGACCGGGTCGAGACAAATGGGAGGCCTTTATTGTGCTATTCATTCATTACAGAAATTGTTAAGCAATTTTTAATAAATAAATTTTGAATAAAATTATCATTTGTTATTGGAGTTATTGCTGTTGACTTTTACTGAAAAGCATTTTTAATAAACCAACTGTAAATATCATGTTATTGTAGGATTACGTAGGCCTATGTTAAGTGAGTGCATGCCACAGACATCTCTATGCATGGGAACGGAGATTCTCCCCTCCCACCCCACCCCCCACCCCACGCTCCAAGGTGTCCTGGTTTTCCCAAATGAAAATATGGTCACCCTAAGTAACATCTTACCCAGCCCCTCCTTTTTACCTCTTTGTTGAACCTGATAGCTGAATCTCATCTGTCAGCACGTGCTGTTGGGATTGTATTTCCCTGTCTATTATGTTCTTTATGCTGTTTTTAAATCTTTGACATGAATAAAAATTATTTGAATAATTTTTCTCTTCCTTTCTTTCTCTTCCACTTTTCAGTTTGTGTTCATTGAATGTGAAATAAGCCCAAAATAACTCCTAATAAAGTTTTTATCAAACATATCACACAGAGCACTATAGTGAAAGCAGTAATGCTCCACTTGTGAAAGTAAACCTGTTGGCCTCTCCTTGGCATCAAGACAGCAATTCTTGGTGCTCCACAAGCAGACAGGACACGTAAAAAACTGACAGAATCAAGGCTGCCAGGCAACCGGCGCCACCGGGTCCTCTGACTACCACCAGCAACCAAAGCAGGTGGAGTGTCTTGCTCAAGGACACAACGACAGAGGATCGGTGTGGGGGTTCAAACTGCCAACCCACCAGTTACAGGAAAAACTTCTAGCTCATATATTTTGTCTGATGAATCCAGAGAGTTTTGGCCTTTAGCTGCAACACAGGACACAGAAACAAAGTAAAGCAATCCTTACTGTTGATAGGAGCAGCAGTTAATGGAAAGCTGCTATCAGTCTCCTCCTTCACAAGGAGCTGCTCTCCTTCCTGACGGGCCCCGGGTTCCTCCTGTTCCTCCTTTATGTGGAGGAGCTCTGACTCCTGCTGCTCCCCCTCAGGACTCTGTTCTTCAGGAGCCTCTTCTTTAACATCTGCAGCCAACACTGAAACACATTACATGCTTTATCAACAACTAGATCTTTACAATGTTACAACGATGGGAAAGATTCAGTTTAAAGAAAAAATTTGATCAGCAGTGAAGAGAAAACTGAACCTCAGGAACTGACAGTTTCACCCTAGAAATGATCACCAGTAACTTTAGTGTCATTCTGGTGTGGAAATTTGTTGTAAATATTCTGTTAAAACATTTAATAATGACTAAATTAGATAGTTAAATAAAGACAAGAGATAAAATATGACATTTAAACATTGATTTATAAGGACATATTTGTTATATTAATATATACTCGTAGCTGATTAATTAAACAGTTATTGAGTAAATGTGTTGTTATTGTTTTGATGCATTTAATGACACAAAGTTTTATATTATTAGCTACTTTTGGCCCAGTATTTATTTAAGTGAGTCACTGATGTTTTTGAGGATTTATTCTAAATAGACCCCTTGCATCTGACGTCACAGTCACGTGATCGGGGGTGCGCGCCTCCATCTTGGTGGGCACGCTAGCCTGACAGCCCGTCTACAACATGACAAAACGGGTGATTTAGAGCGTACTTTTAGTTAGTTTATTTTTGGAATCTAAACAATGCCTACGACTTGTTGTGCTCCCGGTTGCACAGAGAGGCATTCCAAATCGTTGGATGTACGTTTCTGTCGTTTACCGAAGGAGGAAGGACGAAGATAGAAATGGATATTTTCAGTGAAAAGAGCGCAGGCAGACCCTCCCAATGGACTGGGGGAGCCATCATTCTACAACAGAATTTGCAGTCTACACTTCATCTCCGGTAAATACAACTTAATTCTGCTCTAGTCATTGTTCTACTTAAATAGCGGCGGAGGGGAGGTGGCGATTAGACGGGCCTTCTCCGGCCCGTGTAGCGATCGCTACAGCCGCCGCTATCTGAAGCAGCAGGAAGCGGGTGCTGCTCCAGACAGCGGCGGCTGCGGCGGCTGCTGTAGCGATCGCTACACTGGCCGGAGAAGCCGCTGTTGCTGCTGTAGCCGCCGCTGTCTGGAGCAGCACCCGCTTCCTGCTGCTCCAGACAGCGGCGGCTCTCCGGCCAGTGTAACGATCGCCACCTCCCCTCCGCCCGTTCACGGGCGCTAGTACTTCTGTGTTTACGCTGCAATGTCGCCGACACCTCCACCCATTTTAACAAGACAAAAACACCAAAATAATCCGTAGTGAGTGATGTTTTTTTTTTACCTACCGGGCGGGTCTTCCTCTCTGCTTTGTGCTGTTGCACAAACATGTCTGAACATCCATCCATCCATTTTCTGACCCGCTTAATCCCTCATGGCGTCGCGGGCGTTTGCTGGAGCCTTTTTCCTGATATAAAATAATTGAAGCCGTCCAGTGGTTTCAGGGGCTTTCGTGCTCTCTTGTCCGTACTGGCCTGCGTGTTTATAAAGCAGCTGTGTCGCGGTACGAAACCCTTGGCCAGCATTTCACAGGCTCGCTCCGTCCCTTCAGGCTTTTGCTGTGTGGATCTGGCAATCTGATACCATCAACCATCAACTTACTCTTAAAACGATCTTGTGATACGTTATCTAAAGAAGAAAAATACCTGGAGAACTCGTCATTTCGTCAAATGGCGTGCCAACCAATATGGCCGCCACGCAAGAGGTTCTGGGTAACGGAGTCACGTGGTTGCAAGGGGTCTATTTTGCCAGGATTGGTCCTCCATAAAAAACAGCCAGAAGAAAACATGCAACCCTCTTTCTAAACAAGATAAGACAAAAAGCGTTTGTCGGGGGAATTTTTCCAAGCACAAAAAAAAATAACTTGATGCTGAATGTTGCTACATGCTAAGCTAGCATTAGCTTTTCTAAGCTACATGCTAAGCTAGCATTAGCACCTCCTATGCTACATGCTAAGCTAGCATTAGCACCTCCTAAGCTACATGCTAAGCTAGCATTAGCACCTCCTATGCTAGATGCTAAGCTAGCATTAGCACTTCCTAAGCAGAGCTGCAGGCTTAGCCAGTTTTCTGGGGGAAACCCTGCAACGAGTTCTGATGAAGAGGAGGAATCCATCAGCTGCTGAAAACGGCCCCTAAACTTTAGCTCCATCCACACAGCACGAAGAAGGTAGGGTAACCAGACGTCCCCAATTTCCGGGGACTGTCCCCGTTTTGGACCACTTGTCCCCGGTTAAAGCTGTCCCCGTAAATGTCCCCGATTTTACCGCGGGGGAAAATGTGTTACGGTAGCTGGTTGCGCTGCGCGCACCACTAGATGGCGGTAGTGATCATTTTGGATGTCAGATGCTATTAAAACACGAAGAGGAAGAAGAAGAAGAAGAAAAAGAAGAAGGAAGAGCGCACCATTTTAAAACAGAAGAAGAAGAAGAAGTGGAAACTCGTTGTCACAGGGGGAGCTGCCCTGTGTCATGGTAAGTATTTGGATCGGGCAGATCCTGTGATAAATGTTTGGTTTTTGTCCAGGTTAAAAATTATCAATAAAAAGTAAGACAAGACTACGAGTTGCTGCTGACATGAGTAAAACACACTCGGATAAAATGTAACAGAATGATTGAAAACTCTTTGTAAGGCGCTAATCTGGTACGCTGGTTCTCCAGGGATCAACAAGGGTACTTTTAAAAAGGATTTAGAACTGATTGATGAGCTTTAGTTTATATTTCAGATAGTTAGGAGTAGAGAGTTATTACAAGATTGTTTTGCTGATCTATGGTTGGGATTTATGAGCACAGACTTCCAGGCTTAGGTTTAGCTTTTCTACTGCTCAGTTTGGATATATAAAAGTTCCTCATGAAAAAATAGGAGTCAGTAACAGGAGAACTGAATGAAACAAGATCTACATGATCTGAGAACGATGGAGGAAGAGATAACCACCTGTTTAATGTCCATTTATTATGTTGTTTTTGCTTGTAGCTCCTAATATTGTGGTAATTAGATTTATAGTATTAAATCAGATGATATAATAATAAAAATAACAATAATTGGAAGTTTTCATGTTGTACATTCTAATGTTTTTGGAACTGATTTTAATTATATAATGTCTGTTTTAGAATAATGTAAGATTGATACAAGAGGAGAGAGGAAGAGGATAGGAAGTCAGCAAGGAGATTAAATGGGTGGAGGAAAATGGGAACATTGATGGAAAGAACACTTGATGAGAAGAGATAAAATTTTACTTAGAGTATTATTAAAGTTCAAGTGATAAAGCGTTGACATGATTTAAGTGATAAAGTAACGTATTGAGTAATGTAGTGTGTGAAGTTTTCTATGTAAAACAGAGTGACTCAGGTTTGAGTTAAGAAGCCTAATTGTCTGAGGATATAACCTCTTTCTGAGTCTCTGCACTGAACATGAGTTTCACTGCATGTCCCTAGCTGTGGCAGAACTAAGAGGCAGATTAGTTTTATATTTTTCTTGTGTCTTAAAAATGTCAGTTCTGCACATAATACATTCTCTTCTCCTCTTATTTTATCCAGACCTCTGGATACCGGGGCTGATGGCTCTTCAGACACAGAACGCCTTGAAGAAACCAGAGATGATCTCATGTTAGCTGACTCACTGACCGGAGTTAACTCACCTTATAGGAGCAAACAATATACTCACACATCAACTACTACCATACACATAATGTAGTTATACACACTTTATGTAAGTTTATACATGCTCATGCTGCACTACACACACAAACACTTGCATTTTTGTCAAGGAGATCCCCAAGTCTTTGCCTTTATTTCACCTCAAATCACCAAAACCCATTTTCTTGTCCCAAACAGGCTCTATGCACAGCTCCACTTCTTCCTGAAGCTCAGCAGCTCCTTTGTTTCCTGTCTTTCATTTCTGGTCACACTGATTAATCCAGGTGTGTCTGACCTCAGTAACCAGCCAGACACACCTGGATTAATCAGCTTGTCCAGTAATGAAAGACAGGAAACAAAGGAGCTGCTGAAGTTCAGGCAGTAGTGGAGCTGTGTTTATAGCCCATTATGGAAAGAAATGAATCTTCTTTGAGATGCACAGGCCCCTGATGTGGCCAGGTGACAGTAAGAAACATGTATCATCCTTTACCTGTGGGCTTGACCACTACTTCTTTTTGGTGCAGAAAAATCTATTGCTTATAGGTATGTAGATGTGAACAGAATAAGTATTTGTTGCACTTTTTTAAAAGGTTGGGGAACTCTGTCTTCACAGAGAGCCACAGTCTAAATGTTTGTATTTATTGTTTTTTCTTTTCCTCATGTCACTCTCCCCTTAGGAGGTGGCAGAGCTCTTTGGGCTACACAAAATTAAAAAGACCTGCTAAACCACCCTTGACCCCTCCACTCCCACCCCCCATCACTTTGCCCCAACCCAAAGACACAGTTCTAGTTTTCTATTAACACTATTTATTAATTTCATTCATCTTATGATATACTAAAAGTGTGGAGAGGCACATTCCTGGCTTTTACACTTGATTTTTGTTGTTTAAATATTAATAAATATGTAAAAATAAACCATTGCTGTCCCCGTTTCCTAATTTCATCTTGATGAGATGTATTGATTTTTATCCACGAGCAAGAAATGTCCCCAGATTTGATTTCAGAAATCTGGTCACTTTAGAAGAAGGAAATCTCCAAACCTGATGGGTGCAGCAGAACTCTGGGCTGGAAAACATCCCCCATCATTGGTGTCTCCTCTGCTGCGTCCTGCCGCTCTTTGAGCTCCTGCTTCCCTCCAGTTTCTCCGCTGTGCCTCCAGCTGCTGGACTTCTTTCCAGACTTCATCACCTGCAGCAGCTGCTGCTCTCTTCCAGCTTCACCAACACTCCCGCTTCTGGCCTCACAGCAAAACAAGGACAAAGAAGAGAGCGACGTGGCTGCGTGTTGGCGAAGAGGGGCATTGACTTAACCTGACAACAGCCAGCTGCGATACATGCAGCTGGCCGCCATCTTGTCACTCAAAAACAAACCTGATCCTATTAAACAAATTATTCTGTCTAGAAAAGAAAGTGTCCTGGTAGCTTTTACTTCTTTACTCTTGAGTCTTTCTGAAATTAGTCAATAAAATTTAGTTAGATTTTTTTTATTTTCATATTATTCACGTTTGAATTAGTTGATTTTTCTACAATGCAAAAAAAAACAAAAAACTGTTCTATTGTCTCATCTTCCCCAAACTCTCTTTAACCTGTCTGCTGTTTCCCTGCTATGAATAAAGTCCTGTTTAGTCCAGGATGTCCAAGTCTGAGTGGTAAAATAATTGTCCAGCTAAGGGGTAGGGAGCAAAACAACTGTGACCTTGGAGATAATACCAAGCAGTTCACACAGTTCAGTTATGGGTAAGCACTCCAGATGGCTGAATAGAGTTCATAAAAACACTTATTATAGTCACAACATAGTTCTCTGCTTTCTGCAGGCCTTCTGCAAAGATGAGAGAAAGATCAGCCACATGAAATACACTTTAATATCTAAAACCTTAAAACTTCTTAGTAGTAAATATATGATAAATGCAATGAACATAGTAAATAAATAGTAAGAATAATTCTATCAATTGTCTCACTGAACTGTCAGATTATTTCACTTAATTTGAGGAGATTCAGACTAATATCTAGCATTTTTAACCTGTTTTTAGATGACAAGTTTTTGCAGTGTTCTAACAGTAACTAGTCTTCTTAAACAGAGTTGACATACAGATAATGATTTTGTTTTATTTTATTTGTTTTAATTATATGAATAGGTTTTGTTTTTAACAGAAGATGGTGTAAACACATGTGCAAAATAAACAATGTGTACAACAGTGACAATTAATCTGTTTAATATCCAAGACTAACATGTTGTGAGGGACCGAGCCGGACAAGCATGAGGACACAGTGGTGATTTTCAAGAAAAATGGGTTTTATTTCCCCAAAGTAACAAAAGTCCACACAATAATTACAGGGCCCTTAAAAGAGGTCAAATGAAGAAACTAACTCAAGGCAAAATATCAAAGTTAAACAAAACCTCAAACTAACAAACTGAGCTGACACACAACAAACAAAGGGTTCTTAAACACTGGCTGATCAGAGCAGACTGACCCACTGAGGAAGAGGGAAAGGGAACATCTACACACATTTAAAGGAGAAGTCACGGTCATATTCAGAATTCAAACTTCTGAAAGTACTTTAAATATAAAATTATTACATACTGTTCAATAAATGAGACGTTTTTTTAATTAAGAGTAATTTTCATTTGAATGTGCTTTACTGGAGGCATCCATGTTGGTCAGATCAGTACTGCCACCTCCCAGTTTGTGACGTCATGTTGCGGGAATCGGCTGTGGAGCAAGTCCCAACGCTCTATTGTTGTTTGTCACTGCGCTATTATCCAAGATGGCGACCACCAGTGCTCAATGCGAGGCAGAGAGTGATGGATTAAATAGCCACAGCCATGGGAGCTCCGTGGATTTATCGTCATCATCTGATAGTGATTCTGAATATATTCAACAATTCAATTCAATTTTATTTATATAGCGGCAATTCATGAAACATGTCATCTCAAGGCACTTTAGAATGTCAAGTTCAATCATTTATACAGATTTGGTCAAACATTTCCTATATAAGGGAACCAGTTGATTGCACCAAAGTCCTGACAAGCAGCATTCACTCCTGGAGAAGCGTAGAGCTACAGGAGAGTCGTCTGCATTGTCCATGGCTTTGTTGCAATCCCTCATACTGAGCAAGCATAAAGCGAC
>NW_023397039.1:0-72453 GCF_011125445.2 Fundulus heteroclitus | reverse complement strand
AATAGGAAGCTGGAAATGGCAACAGGGTTTTTGTCTTCTATTTTCATAGACATGCCAGATTCCCCAGGTTTGTTGAAGAATGGCTCAATGATCCATTCTTTGGCAGTTCATGGGTGATTGCGCAGCAGCTAGGAGAATGATAGCACGGGCTCAGTCTTTTCCAATATCTCCACTAATGTAAGAAACTTATCAAATATACCTCTTTTCACAGGCCGTCCCCACAAATCCAGTTTGGCTTTGAATGCAGCTACCTTATCTGCCAACCTGAAGATGGTTGTATTTTTCCAGACAGATTGGGTTCATCGATCAGGCCGAATATGTTAACAGGTTTTGGGAGCCATTCTTCGTCACTGAAATGCACGGCGGCTCTAGTAATTCAAACTCTCTGGCCAGCAATGTCTCTTGGGATAGCCATCTTATTTCTGTGCATTAGAGAAGGCGTCAGTGCTCTGTTTCCCTCTCCTCACAAAGCTGCTCAAACACTTAATGTGCTTTGATGTGGGTTATAACTTTAATGACATATTTGAATACCCTGTTAAGTCCCAGTGGCTTTTTTGGGCTAGCCAGCCTTTCCCTGTGAATGACAACGATGCATAGACTCACGTTCAGGTCCAACCTCCTTAATCTGAGCAGTTAAACTAGAAAGGTCATGACAGCAGCTCCGTCTGTGCAAATGCCAACACTGAAGGAGTATTTCACTTTTTCTGATATATAACCATCCAGTGAGTTGAATAGTTCTGCGGATGTGGTTTTAGTAGGCAACGATAGTGCACAAAACATATACTCCTGGTGAAGAAATTGCACATAATCAAGTGCTATTGCCTTGTTGTCAATATGTCAACCTGGAGTCAACCTAGAGTCCGTACCATGGTCATGTATTAATCCTCTTGTAATGTGCGTCGGCTCTATACCTAGTGGTTGAGAGCTGGCAGCAGTAATATGTAGCAGGACAGGCAGCCTGTGGCGATGAATCTATATTTGAAGTAGGACCCCTGTTATTGTCTACAGAATGATGCTTTCTCGTTTTGCCTGTAGTCTGTGGGTTTAATTTTGGTCGTAACATATCGTGTGACCGAAACATGGCATTAGTCAAGAGTGAGTCTGAGATGGATGCAGTGGAGAAAACACGGTCATTTTTCTAAACAAAGTATTATCTAGACTCAAAGAATAAGTTGAATGGAAATAATGTAGGTTATTTATTCTTTCTATGTGGTCCGGTATACAACGATCCATGGCCTGGTATCGGCCCGAGGGTTAGGGACCGCCACTTTATTGGACTTGATAACTGAAGATTGAAGGCACACGATATATTGGCAGTTTGTTGATTAAACAAACAGGGACCTGTGTACCGCTTGTAAGAACCCTGCACCCCCTTAACAGCCTGACACTGCTGTGGGACGGCAACCAGCATATGTTGCAAACACCTTTTAGCTTTGGCAGAGAGGATTTGGCAATTTCTTTAATGGACACAACCCACATGCTCAACTTTGCTGCTCAACCCACAAATGCATTTTTCTACAAAATGTGGCCCTGTTGAAATAGAAACAGGCCTTCCGTTTATTTTGATACCTTTATTGCCAAGAAACATTGTTATAAAACCAGAAATAACAGGCTTTTTTGTGCTAGGATTACTTAAACACTCTAGGTTTGACAGGGCTGCTTTATGGGAGATTATGTAAAATTACATCTCAATGTTCTTATGACCTCTATGACAGTTTTTGTGTTTGTTACACATTTACTACACTTTGAACGTACTTTGATCATTCACGCCGTAAAGGTTTCTCACGTTTCTTTCACTCTTTCTTCAAGCCTTTATCACCAAATACACACAGATGTTGCTCTACTGCTGCCTGACCGAGTTCGACCCTGAAACAGGAACGCCGGCATCCAGTAAAACGCAGTGAGATGCAGACAGCCTCCTCCCTTCATCCGTCTGCTTTCTGGACACTGGGGATGCAGGGCCCTGTGTGGACACACTGGGGAAAAGCAGTTTGATGTGTTTGTGGGAATTATTTTTCTCAGGCCAAGATGGCAAAAGGGCTAACATCTTAAAGGACTCACTGAGAAGGTGCACCTTCAAACTGGTGATTTTTTTCCTGTTTTATGTTCTGAGAATATCTTCTGTGAGGATTTTAAGACAACATTTGAAACAAATGTATAGCCAAAGCACATGTTTTAAAAAGCTTCTAAGAGATAGGAACAGAATTCAGACATCTGCCAGGCTTATGCTGGCAGAAACATATCAAATAGGGTTATTTTAGTCATTAAGGGACAGTTTAACAATCTATTTACATATTAAAACAAAACTTAATACGTAAATAATTTTAAGGCGCAGTGAAATAGTTGGTTTAATCCAGTGTTCCTTGACGCCGATGGCATTCAACTTTGAAAAGGATTAAATTAGCAAGGAGTTGCCAGGTCTAGATCAGATACCATATCTCTGCGCCAATGCTACCCGACTTTTACACTTCCTGAAAAAAAAAAACAGGATTGGAGGGATGATTGTGATTTTTTTAAATAGAGATCCTGTGAAGTCATTGTGAGTAACAGTTTCCTTATGTGCAGTAGAAAAATCATATTACGGTGAGTTTGAAACAATCACCAGCCACTCTATTGGCTAAACCTTGGTGATAGCAGGTTGGAAAGGAATGAATTCCTCGTAGTTTGGTTCAACAAGATGTGAGAAATGTTATTCTGGGGTGTTCGGCTCATATCGGCAGCACTGCATCACTGAGTTGCTGTGCCGTCTGGACATCAATAAGGTGAATCTCCTCTTCCGCTGCAAGTCAAAAGTCCTCTATTGGACTGAGGTCTGGTGACTGAGGAGGCCGCTGGAGGACAACGGACTCACTGCCACGTTCAGGAAAAACCAGTTGGAGATTATTTGAGGTTTGAGAGCTCATGCATCCATCATGTTGGAAGGAGCCCTGAGAAAATAGTACTCTGTGGTCATAAAGGGACACAGATGGTCCCCAACAATACTCGGGCTGTGGCGATTAAATAATGGTCAGCTGGTGAAAAGGAAACTGAAGGGTGGCAGGAAAATGTCTCCCATACCATCGCACTACCACTACCAGCCTGAACAGTGGAGACAAGGTAGGCTGGATCTATGCTTTCATGCTGTTTACATCAACTTCTGATTCTTCTTCATCTGAATGCTACTGAAGTTGAGACTCATTTGGCCAGACAATATGTCAGGTGGTAGTGTGATGGTATGGGAGACATTTTCCTGTCTGGATCATTTCCAAAGAAGCCTAGATAAGCCGTTGATTGTACCATCTTCCTTGCTGTGGCAAAATCCACACATTTGCTCCTCTGTGGGAGGAACTGGAACAGACTGATGGGTCTCCGCTGATGAAGTGGGTCCATACAGCTGGCAGCCTCGGTGTACTTTAGCCCAATGAGTCGTAGTGGTTTTCCTGTGAATCAGGGTTATAGTAATGAATTGAAGTAAATTTACACAAACATTTGTCAATGATTGTTGATCAATGGCTTGTGTGTCTTGTGTGAAATTACCAATGTTAATATCGACTAATGTAGCATCTTATTCCCAAATGTACGAGCATTTTCAATTTGGGTTGTTTCAACTTGTTAAAAATCAGTTAAATGGAAGGTGAGTCTGAGCTCTTCTACTGCTCTGATAGCTGAGTTTCTACAAACTCACTGAGATTTGACATCTGTTTACTAAAGGTAAGGGAACTACTGCTGGCGACTTCCCTTTAAAAAGAATCTGAATTATCCCAGAAGGAAAGTGTGATGATGGATATAGTTTAATAAACATGCAGACCAGGACAGATATGTAAATTATTTAGTTTAAAAAGAGCTGACACTTCTTGAACTGAAGCCAGTGCCGATAAGTGCTGTTCCTCCTGAGTGGAGCGATGTGCCGGTAGCCGCCTGCTAGCGGCTCATCTGAGTCAGTCAGAACTGTGGGTGAAGGTCACCAGACAGATTAGACAGCTTTGCCAACATACAACAGAGTTTGACGGGGTAAAACTTTGTCTGGTTGGTTGAATCGCGCTATTATCCAAGCAGAAGTCAGCGTGGTTCAGGATGGCACAGCCTGTGTGGGTGTCCTCACACACCCACTGGTTCCAGCAGCCTTCCTCCTGCTGTGATGCCCTCAGTTCTGCCCTCTGGTGCAGGCTCCGCCCACATCGCACCATTTCCAGACCCATCTCTGCATGTTCCTCTCTGCAGGGGAACAAGGGTCATTTTGCTCCTTCGCCGTTGCACAACTGGTAGTTATTTCATACCCATTCTTCAGGGTAGGAAATGGACCCATCTTCGAGGGGGTGTTTGGTATTGACAATGCGTTAGCGTCTAATCTCCAGGGATGTTTCCTATATGCTTTTAGAATCAAAGATTTAACGTATTTTTTTTCTTCAATCTACTCACAGTGTGCTATAAGAAAAGGTGGTGATAGACTTTTTTCACCAGGAGTCAAAAGCTGTCGTAATACTTAAGAGTCTAATGGCCCAAACATGAATCAGAACCTACATAAATGGAAACAGTATGTATAAGGCATCTTCAAAGAATAATTCATAATTAAATCGAATTATACGTCTGATTTGAACAATGTTATGATAATAACATTGTTAAAATCTTTGGTTTATAAAACAAAATATTCGCCTTCAGAGAGAAATATACTGATGTAATGGTATGGGTACATGGCACAAAACAGTTTGTTAACTGGTTTGAAGTGGAAGAAGGATGATGTGAAACAGCGAATTATTAAATTGACTCTGAATGTGCTCGACTGGACCACCAGAAGCATCAGTAGCTACATTACCATGGATTCCTGTAGAGGGCGCTGGTTAAATGTAAAAGCCTGGGTAATAAAACCAATCTGTTTGTCTATTTTACAACTATTACAATCCATCTAATTTAGGAAGCAGGTGGAACTTCAGATTACCTGCTCCACATATTAAGAACAAAAGCAAACAAAGGATTGAAGGACTTAATATTTGATCTTGATCTGCCTTCACATGCTGAAATTCTTCCAAAACAACAGTGCTGCTTTCAGTTGGGTTTGTTACCTAATGCATCCTGTAACATTTCGTCATTAAAAGGAAGAATCTTTTTTCTATTTGTTTAAATTGACTCTGTCTGCTTTCTTATTTTGACTGTATTTAGGTAACCTGACTCCGCCAGATAGATTTGCTTCGCATATCCATCTGGAAACCTTCCGTTGAAGTAATTTTGGGAAGGGGCGAAAATACTGGTTAGCTGATTGGCCTATGTTGGTGATAGACAGGCCAAATAAACCAATCAGATCAACGAAGCATATGACGTACTCGTCAACATGCTTCGTTGTCGCTCGTATCCACAAGCCAAGCTACTCTTGCTGCTGCAGGTAAAGGCTCGTTAGCTCAGCAAAGAAATACTCTGTAATTCCGATAAAACTTGCTCGATAGCCACGCTAACGTTAGTTTCATCGGCTGAAGCCGCCATGTTCTTTAGACTGAACTGTCGATCTTCTCGTTGCGTCACACCTCAACCCGCCTCAAAGCCAACGCTGACTGGACGTTCGTTTGGTGAACGGCTCCAAATTTTCTTTAACGGAGAGTAGCCAGACTGATCTGCGAGTGAAACCTCGAAAGCTCGCGAGATCAGGATGGTCTCACGAGGCTAGTATTTAGGATGTTTTGCACTGTATGTTTAGGTATAAGTTAATGGCTGACCTGATTTGTCAGTGTTCTGTACCGCCTGTGTCAGGACAGCAAAATTACCGGAATAAAGAGAAAAATAACACCACAAATGTTTCAATTATTAATGAAATAGAAATTTATTGCATGTTGCTTTTATGCTTTGATTTGCTTTGCCTTGAAATGTATTTATACCACATATTACCACTTTCCAGCCTCAGTCCTTAATATATTTTACTGGGGCTTTATGTGATAGACAAACATGATCAAGTGCATAGTTGTAAAGTGAAAAGGAAGAGGATCCATACTTGACCATTTTATTTAAAACTAAAGTCAAGGATGAGCAATCAGCCACCCTGAATCTGAAACTAATAAAATCCACTGCAGCCAGCTCTCTTCAGAAGTTACCTGATCAGTAAATTGTCTACCTGGGTGTAATGAAGTATAAATCTAGATGTTCTACAGTGGAGGGGTTTAGATCAAAGCATATCTATGTGTTAGAATGGACCAAAGTCAAGACCAAAATGTTACCAAGACTGCTGTCAACAGATGCTCTCTATCTAAACTGAGCTTGAGCTACTTTACGAAGAAGAAAAGGCAAGAACAGTAGTCTCTGAGACTTAGCTTTAGCTGCAGTCAAAGCTTTTACAGAGTATACACTCAGGAAGCTCAATACAAATGCACACTTCTTGATTTTTATTGTAAAAAAAAAATCATAACCATTTTTATTTTCATTTTATCATTATGCACCACTTTGTGCTGGTCTGTCACATTAAATCCTTGAAATGAAAACAAGAAAGTTTGCTTTCCTGACGTTAAAATATGTGAAAACCTCCAGAAGGATGACGCCATGTTTCTGAAAGGATTTTCCTTAAAAAAACAGTAATGTTTATCTTTTCATGTACAGCCAAAACCTTCCCATTTGTGGTTGTGCAAGAAACTTCTGATCCTTCTCAGCTATATCAGTGTGGGACCTCAGGCCTCCTCTCTAATCCCAGCTGCAGCTGGCAGTGTCAAAGCCAGGACAGATCCACTTGTTGCTGAACTGCTTGTATCCCTCAGCATCAGTCAGTCTACTTCCTGAAACAGAAAAGAAATCCAAAATTTTTCACCTGATCCCTAAGCAAGCGGGAACACAAGCAGACATGTGACCTGTTGCACTCCAGAGAGGCATGCTTCTGACCGTTCATCAGGTTCTGCAGGCTGCAGAAGTTTGTGCTGTTGTCAGCCTGGTCTCTGGAGCCTTCGGACGACGCCTCACCCTGTTTAGCAAAAACATCAGGAGCAGCCGATTTACCACCAGTCACAGTGACCAACACCACTTTTCAAAATGGAATATCAGCAAGAAAAGCTGGAAAACTGTCTATGCGTATTTAAACAGTTAGATGAGTGAAAACATCCTCAGATTTACCACATCAGACAGGGTTACAGTCTATTTATCTCCCACATCAGAATCTAGTTAACACTTATGACTTTATTAAATGTTGCTACAAATTTCTGCAACACCATTTTTTCCTATCCTGGGAGCAATTACATTGGCCTAAAAAGGATTTAGAAAGTTTGAAGTGGGGTTTCTGTGAAACATTATAAGCAGTCAATATCTTACCCGTCAGATAACCATCTAGGCATCTTTATTTAGAAGAAGTTCAGAGGAACCAACTACTGTCTTAAAACAACTCCAAAAAAGCAAACAACAGAGCAGTTTCTGCTGACGCAATCTTATGAACCTTTAAGCAAACATTCATCACATTTGCACTGAACAGTTATTTATGCAAAATAATAAAACAGATAAATAAACCAGTTACTTCATTTGCAGCAGTGCGATGAAAAAGGTTTTTGCCACTCAAGATAACATGAAAAGTGACAAAAAACTATTTTCAAACAATTATTTCATTTATCAAGATGAATAAAGCTATTTAAATCAACCTGTCCCTGTGTAAAAAAGAAAAATAAAGTAATTACACCTCCTGCTCAACCATGAACCAAATGAGGTGAATCCTGACGGTCAGTTCAGGTCGTTAATTTGAGCCGTGCTCCTGCATCACATGTGACCTTTCACACACGCTGCAGAATAAATCAAGCGTACCTTAATAATCTGGGTAATTTGCTTCTGTTATTACATAAACTGCTGTGTGCCCTGCATGCCCTGTTCTGCTGCTGCTGCTTCCTGCCTGCCTGCTTCTGCTGTCACTTTCTGCTTGGGTCTCTCCAGGTCCTCTTAAACTCCGGCAGCCATGGGCTCATGGATAAATAAATGCCCAAACCAACACTAACAAGACTTTGTTTAAATACTCATGAAATAGCTGTAGCATAAACCACATGTTTGATATTGGAGCTGAAATGGTAAAATGGTAAATGACCTGTACTTGTACAACGCTTTAACTAGTCCAACTACCCTAAAGAGCTTTACACTACAGTCAGTCATTCACACCCTGACGGTGGTGAGCTATGTTAGTAGCCACAGCTGCTCTGGAGCAGACTGACAGAGGTGAGGCTGCCGTACATCGGCGCCACTGGGCCCTCTGACCTCCACCAGCAGGCAGTCCAGGTGAAGTGTCTTGCCCAAGGGTACAACGACTGAGACAGTCAGAGCAGGGGATCAAGCCGGCAACCCCCAGGACGAATTCCCTAACTCCTACACCACTGTCGCCCAGAGGTGGGAGGGAAGTCCACTTCCACCTCTGGGAAGTGGTGGAACCAAACTGTGGAACCAAACAAACTCTAGAACCAAACTGATTGTATAAGGAGGGAATGTCATAGTTACGGTTCTGTTTAGTTTAACTTTACACTCCTGAGGACTTTTTCTGTTCGTTTATTCACCATTTCAGCCACCAGCAGTTATCCTTGCAGCTCAGTCTGCCTCCAGCCACCATCCCTCTCTAGATTATCTGCACCTGTTCCCACTAATAGTCACTCAGCTCACCTGTTCACCACCCTACCTGCCTCTGCCTACCCTTCTCTGCCAGAACGTCTCACTCCCTCCCTTCTTCCTGCGCCTCATGGTTCACTACCTTCATCGCTCACTCCGTGTGGTGTGCCTTTGCTTTACCTGCTCATGTGTGCCCTGCCAGCTGTAAGGTCACCTGTGTGCTGCAGTTCAGTCTGTTTCCTGCTCTACTGGATCCTGTGTGCCCTGCCAGCTGAGCTGTCCTAGCTGAGATTGTCTGAGTCTCCATGCTGCTATGCTAGCTGTTCCTCTGTGAGTCTCTGCTGCTTGGTCACCCGTTCTGGTGGTTCTCCGGTCCATACGGCCTGCTGGTTCTGTCACCGCCTACATCTCCTGGTTCTCTGCTCATCCCGGTAAACCAGCACTTTCTAGCAGGATTCCTCTGCCAAAACTGACTGTTTGCCTGCTTCATCTGCCATTATTCACCCCTTCAATAAACTCTTTAAAACATAACTCTGTGTCTGGCTGAAAATCAACTGCATTAAAGATGTGACGGTGAAGACAGCAGGAGATTTATCCACTGCAGGTAAGATGTTGATGTTTAACAGAACCTCCCAACAAACTGTCCCTTCAGATTCTGAACAGCCGATGCTTTTTAAATAAATTCAGCTTACACCAAAAACACCTTTGATGGTTTTCACCATCGGTCTGTCTGCCTGAGGGGAGAGAAGTCCCACTTACAGTCACTTTGCAAACGGTGGACTGCTCAAGAAGAAACTGGAGGCTGTTCAGCTTCTTGGTTCTGGGGGACGTGTGAGTGGCCTTGATCAGATAAGGAGCTGAGGAAACAAGCTGACAACAGAAGTTACATTCAGGCGCGTCCGACAGGAGCATTCTGCACATTTTCAGAACCACAG
The DNA here is from genome assembly GCF_011125445.2 of Fundulus heteroclitus. Lineage (NCBI taxonomy): Eukaryota > Metazoa > Chordata > Actinopteri > Cyprinodontiformes > Fundulidae > Fundulus > Fundulus heteroclitus. The sequence goes on along the minus strand of NW_023397039.1, from coordinate 63,001 downwards.
GCAACGCCAGGGCGGTTCACAGTTCAACGTTTGGGCTGATAGTTCACATTGTTCTCCTGTACATATTAGTTGTTTTTTTCAGAGTTTATTAGAATAAAGAGCTAAAGTTGTAACAAACACAGATTTATTTCATCCTGTCGTGAAGTGATCTGATTTCAGCCCGATCAAATCATCAGCGGTGGAGCTGTGAGAGACTCCATCTGAAACTGAACACATCTTATCAGGCTGGTAAGAAATGATGGTCCTCTTGTGTTTGCAGCAGTTTCACTGAGAACATTCCTCATGTACAGAAAGCTGCTATCATTAAACCGTTTTCCATATCATCAAGTACCTCAAAGGGGGAGGTTCACTTGCAGCGGCGAAAGCTTCAGGCTGTCTATAAATTATTTAGAAAGCACAGGGATTATTCGCGGTAGGAGGCAGAAGTTTGCAAACAAGCCACTTATAATGAAGAAAAACTTCAAGGTCCTGCTGAAATTCTGCAGGAAGGACAAAAATGGAGAAACTAGTGCACAGTGATTTTCACGTAATGAATCTCAACCTCCCAAGAATTTGTCTGAGCGTAGCTACCTTGTCTCTGAAGCGCAGCATTTAACCCACGCAGCACCGTGGAATTGTACCCACAACCTTCCCATCAAGCCACAGTCACCCACTTGATATCTTTCAGGATTACATGAATAATGTTGCATTTATTTTCATGCTGTTTTATGGAATTCCCTTAAAAAAAAAATTTATTTTAGTATTTTACTGAAATGTGAAAGTGGAGTGGTTTGGATCACGGAATATTAACGGAATGATGTTCCCCTCAAAATGAGACAAGCCACTTCACCACCACTTTAAAAACACTTTTAAAAATGCATTTTTATTCCTTAGCTTTCAACACAGCATGAAACTTTTTGTTTTTACTCTGTTTTATTGTTTTATTGATTTTACTTTTGTTTTTAACTGTATATTCAGATATTTTATTTTTCTCCTTGTTTTATGCTTTAAATGTTTCATCTTCTATATGTGCAGCACTTTGTTGCAGTCATGCTTGTTTTAAAGTGCTTTATAAATAATTTAAGTAAGTAATTGGTATTTCATGCTTTTTAGGGCTTTATAGTGCGTATGTACCACCGGTTGCTTCTGGGAGAGCATCTTCTTCCAAATTTCAGCCACAGTTTGGTAAAGATCTATTGATTTTCCCGCCTAATGCAGACCTGTGTTACGGAAAAGGCAAAGTGAGGACAAATTGGCTGCAGGAGTAGAATGATTTAGATCTGTGGTAAGAAATCTGTCCAGACCTAAACCCCACTGAGAACCACAGATCAATTCTGAAAAAGTAGATAGAGAAACGAAGGTCAACAGACATGAGATCAGACCAGAATGGATCCCTATCAGTCAGGACTGGTCATTTGCATTTGCTGATAAAAGCATTAAAATTTGCATTGCTTCTGAGTGTTGATTAGAAACGTAAAAATGAAAGGAATGTAAAAATGAAATAAATAAAAAGGTTGAAGCCACAGAACCGCCCCTACGTGGTTCTCCAAGAGCCTTTGAATGCATCATCAACAGAAACAATAAAACATGAAGCGCTGAATGATACAGTTTCAGAAAAAAAGTATTTTCTCATTCATCTCTTATTGTGACAGATTGATTGGCTGATGCTCTGAACATATTGAGAACTTCTTTGGTTCTATTGGCCACTTAAAGCACTTTTACACTGCAAGTCACATTCACCACAACATTCACCCTTTTACACAGTGATGCACAGTGTTGGCAGGAACCTGGGGCTCAGTGGAAGTTGGAATCAAACCTACAACCTTCCGACAGCCCAATGACAGGTGTGCCCACAGAGTTGCAGCCATTGTAATCTCGCAACCTAGTTTTTTTCCTGATGGTTCTGACTAATGAAAGCGGATCGCTCAGATCATTATCTGGATCATTCTAAACAGTGTCGATCCCCTCATTGAAAAAGAAAAAACTCCACCTGATCAGTGACGATTGAGCAACATGCTACGTGTGAATGCTCTGACCTCGTAGGAGCACTTCTCTCCTGTTTCCACACAGCTTTCCTTCACCTGCCAGGCCTGGATCTGGTTCACCAGCTTCCCACTGACGTCCCCGCAATCGATGCCAAACAACCTGCAGAGCAGTGAGGGCTTGAAACGTTAACCTGCACGCTGGGATTCAAGAACAGCTACCAAAAAAAGTACATTAACAGCATAAAAAGATGAGCTCTGCGTTCCAGGAAGTTAACTCAGAGAATGAGCCAGTGTCAACGCTTTCTCAACGAAATTAAAAGTCATCACCAGCTTCTCCTTAAAAGCTCTAAAAGACTTGATGAGCAACGCGGCTAACACATTTGAACATAAAAGCATCATTTTCACATCAGACAGTTTTGGATTTCAGTAAGCTGCACATGTCCTGCACAGAAGAATTAGGTTCAACAAGCCTTTATATCAGAAACGTGCAGAAATTGAAAAAGATCAGCATCACCATTTGATTTTGCACTGTGCAGTGCTGCCAGACAGCGAGGCGGCCAACGCTGCCCCCGCAATGAGGGCTGAGGTGAAAAAGAAGATGAGTCTGGAGTCCATGGTGAGGTCCCGTGGCCGATGTGCCGCTCGTCTTCAGAGGATCAGGTGGATCTGGAGGCCGATAGGAGCAGCTCCTGTGTCAAACGGACAACTGGAAGCGGGGACGGTGCCCCGGCACTGACATGGCTTTCATCGAGCGTGAGAAAACACGTGGGAACACCGCACATCCCTGGTGACTTCAGCGGTAACTAATTCATCCTTCATGGGGAACTTTTCACAGCCAAATGGTGTGAAGGGCTGCTAATGTTGTTAATCCAGAAGACAACAGCAGAAAAAAAACTGCAACCATCAGAGCAGATTTATGCAAGAAAGGGTAATGTGCTCAGCACTGTGTCGCTGCAGCACAGAAATGTTGGTCAAGGGCAAACAACACTTCAGTAAAGACACCTCATAGCTGAGGGCTGAAGCTTTGGCCTTATTTACTGCATTGTGACATCTTGCAGATTTGGCCAAAGCCCTCTGTGTGCTGAAGTGTCCGGAGGCAAATGTGAACCAATCTGTCCAACGGCTCATGTCTGGCCCAAACTGGCTTATCAACAGGACCACTTCCTCCGTCCACTGCACCAGATCTAAGACTTAAGAGCACAACCCATAACTGTTGCCATTTAAAGGGAAAAAACAGCCGTCCAGTGGTAGATCCTGTACGTCTGCATCTATACGTTAGTGCCAGTGCTCGTAGAAGGAGACGACATTGCCAGGTTCAAGAAAACATATATTCATAAGTTAATTTATTAAACGACTTAGCAATAAAATAAATAGCAGGTGTTGTCCTGCAGGAAGGTCACAACTTCAAGTCTTTCACCGCCTCCAACAGCTTTTCCTCCAGGATTGTCCTGCATTTAGCCCCAACCATCTTAGCACTGGAGATGATTTAGAAACATCAGAGTAAGGAGGCTGAATGCAAGTGCAAAAAACCTGGGACGATTGTGGTTGTAAAATCGACAAAATGGGGGAGGGGAGGGGGACCTAGAAGTATGAATACTTGAAAAATGTGCTTTTTCTCTTTGAACATCAATTCAGAATGAGAAGCACAGCTCCTGGCGCCCCAAAACATCTTTACTTTCCTGACTCCAGGCAGTCCTTCCTGTCAGGCAGCAAAAGGCAGCGTAGAATCCATGACAGTGACGTATTTATTTATCAGACACATGATGTTTCTTTAGGCTGCATCCGTTTACCTCCAGGAGACAACCCAGTCAGTGTACATGTTCACATTATGCCTTCGTCACACCGCTGAAATTTCTTTTTGCAACGCGTTGTTGAACTAATCTCGTCAGTTCAAATCACGGTTGGCAATCAGTTATCTCCCCCATAAAAATCCTTGTTTCACAGTGGCAGAAATAAACGGACAGCCAGCTGAGCTCCTGAATGGCCTGTTGACTGATGCTGGGATAACGAGGAAGCCGAGGTCCAACAGCTTTTGACACGCAGAGCCTGAAATTCTGCTGAAAGAAAAGCTTTCTGTTCGCTCACAGTACTTTTGGTTTATATAAGACTGAGAAAGATTGTCAAAGCCAGATAAAAAGGCTGATGGTTCTAACACGCTGGAACGTGAGGAGGAGCAGGTTTACTCTGGGCCTGTGCTGAGAGCAAATATTTAAAAGTGGAAGTGCAGCTAAAATCTCAGGCTAGATACAGTTGAAACCAGATATAGTTTTAAGTCAGAAAGGATAAATAAAATGATTTCTGTTTGCTGAATGCCAGTATAATTGAAGACTGTTTTTTCTTGATTTCTAAAAGTCAGTAGTTTACATTGGCCATGATTGTTAAGCCACAATTTCCCTAAACGACAATTTGTAAGCTTCTGAGCAAATTAGGAGGTTAATATTCTGTGGATGTATTTTAAAGCAACACCTCCATATCTCTGCTACAGTGTGACGTCCTCCTGGTTCAACCTTGGGTACAATTTACAGATAACTGAAGCATAACGCCAAATTAGTCATAAAATGACTAGTGACTGAAGGACAACAGAGTCAATGTCTTGGTGTAATGACTGAAAACAGAGGACCCAGAATTCAGCCAGACAAGATCAGATAGTATAAAAAGACTGTCTGCAGGTCGGGGTGGATCACTGGCATCTGGGATAGGAACCACTGGAAGTGGAGACAGCAGGTTAGTGACCAGAAAGAGGCCTGCTGGTGTGTGAATGTCGCTGGTGAAGCCCAATGTGATCCAGAGTCCGATCAGGGAAACTTGAAGGATTGTACTCCTGGGACTAGCAGGAGCTCGGTGGTTGAAAAACAGGCACAGGGTCAGAACCGTGATAGCAGAGTCAGGCAGGATGGTCAGGGGGAATAACCGGAGTCCGAAATCCAAGAGCAGGTCCAGGGTCAGAGCCAGGTGATCAGAAATCCAGAGACAATGCAAATCAGAATCTGGGGGCAGAATCAGGGCACAGAAACAGGTCAGATATCCAGGAAGCTCAAACAGTCGGGTCTGACAGGGGTTAGGCAGGCTCAGAGGGTCAGGAGGCAGAAATAGGTTAGAAACAGGCAGGCGGGATACAGAACACTGGATTAAACTGACCGGTGGCTCGTAATAATCTGGTACTAGTGACTGGTCTGAGAGGTGAAGGCTGATGAGAACGGGGCGGAGCTGCACAGGTGTGCCAAATGGTGAACCAGACACAAGGCCCTGATCTTAGTCCCAAAGAAATGTGTGGACAGGGCAAAGAACTGTATGCATGTAAAGCTGGAGGAATGGGCCAAACCTCTATTGGATCATCATAGCCCGTTTTCCAATGCAAGCCCCAGGATTTGGTTTCCCAGAGTAAACCTAATCCTGGGGCTTTTAAGTTTGATGCATTTCCATTTGCTAGGGGTAATTCATGTAAAACAGCCCAATGACGTATAAGGAAGTTGTGAGGGAAACTGCAGTACTCCGGTCCAGTGGGTGGCAGAAAGAAGACAGCACAGGTCAAACAGATAAAGGCTCAGAAACTGTGGCTCCATCCAGATACCTTTAATTATAGCTTCTGTTCCTTGACCTTTCATGGGGTCAACAGTAACAACATTATCATGGGGAGGAAAGGAGCTTCGGACTGCTGTATCGATTTCGGACAACCTTTAACTCAGACGTCATTATGTGACAGAAATGGACATGGACGATGCAAATGCCTACAGAACAAGAGCAAAGAGCACACTCTCTTCTCTCCGGCCAATTCTATTGATTTATGTGAGGTGGGCTGTGCTCATATGTCATGGCACGGAAAGGATTGTGGGATTCCTTATAGCTCTTTAGCTCTGGTAAGGGACCTTGTGAGGTTCCTATGCTAAATTAGTTGTGAGAGAAAGCATACAGGCTCCTTTTCCTACCTCCTTCCTTACTGACTGCACTATTCGGACAGCTGACACACTTCCCTACCCAACAAGGGTATTTGGATGGACCCAGATCTGTATCCTGCCACTCATCCGGACTCTGGAGAAACAGGATGGAGAACGAGCAACTGGATGTGCTGCTGGTGCAGTTGGGACACTACAATAGATTGCACTAAGTACAATCTGTACCCTGGTCATCCCCAGATGGCAGCCAAGTCCTAAACAAAGGCAGGAGTCCTAAAATAACATAACCAGACTGCTGGTGGACCTCTGGGGGGGTTTCTACTGCCGCAAGGTTCTCTGTCAGATGATACAGAGTCACAGGAGGAAAACTGATACTACATGAACCTCCACTATCTGGGGCATTCACCTTGCTTGTTCAGCTCCTCTTTCAGTATCAGCTTCTCACTCTGGGTCCCTGAGTGCTCTGCCCGTCTTTTAAACTTGACTGCATAAGGATTCATACCCAATGAACATTCCGACCACAACCTTCAGTGTATTTATAAACAAAATTATGTCAACTATAAGTTATGCATATTTGTGAAGATGATGTGTTTTTCAGAGAAATGAGCAATTATTTTCAGTCCAACAGATTCTTAAAAGTTATGCCTGTGTGTAGCTGAATTTCTGTATGAATGTGGCTGTTCTGTAATGGCTTTGGTGCTTTGTTAAAGAACTTCTTTAAAACTCCAGTCCTGGAGGACGATGTCCTGCAACTCATGGACGTGTCCCAGGTGCAACACACCTGATTCAAATGGTCAAATGTCCTGCAAAGTTGTGCAAAGTCGTGCTGATGACCTACTTTCTGTCTGGCACGTTGAGGCTGATACTCATACTTCCATGACACAGGAAGAACTGTAGTGTCAGAACTAAAGGAATGCAGAAGATAAGATTGGGATGGAGTTGGGAAGAATTTTAAACCTGCATTAGGTTGGAAAACAACATGGTGACTTTCATCCAAGTGGGTCAGCCCAGAGCCTGTTTGGGCTCTGGTTCAAAAAGTCAGCTAGCGGCATCATCTTGAATGTTCATTGGTCAGCCTGTTGATGTGTGAACATCTAATTGAATCATCTGAGGTTTTTTTTTTTCTTTTGCATATACTTTTCTTCTTTAAACACAAACCATTTGGCGTTTTGTAATAAACCTGATGAGGGCCACACGCTGAAAAATATTGATCTGCTATTGAAGTGGTGAGAGAAAAAATAGAAACCATGGCATCCCTGCAGACCTACCAAGACATGACTGATTGGTTGGTCGGGTGGAAGACAGAACTATGAAAGTTTTTTTGTAAGCCATGTAGCGGACACAGCAAACATGTGGCAAAATGGGGCTCTGGTCTGATGAGACAAACATTTAATTGATTTAACAGCAAAACACTGAATATGGGCCTGAACACACCATACCCATCATGAAACATATTGGTGTTAATGACTACCGCCCCCTGTTGGCAGTCCTCTCGGTCCTTTTCCCTGGAGGAGCGGTCTTCTTTTATTTTTGACTTCTTTAGTAAGAAATGACTCTTGAAACTATCATTTAACACATGTAATCTAAACAAGCTAAAGAAATGGTACAGCTCAGTAATGGGCTCTTTTATTGATCACGCTGCAGGACAAAGGAAAAATGGGGTTGACAGCCCAGAACAAAGGGAACATTAGCATTTTATAGAACCGAGAATGTACACTCCCATGCAAGTGAGTGTTCCCATATGACATACGCATTCCTAGTGTGACATTGCAGAAGAATGTCTCCCCAGATTCTGGAGGTGACCAGGCTCACCCAATTTCTTTAATCAGTCCATTTTGTCCAATCTAAGTGTCACTTCTCTGACGTCCATAATTTCTCTGAATCATCTGTTATCTTCCCAGTGACTGCTTTCAGCAGCTCTGTAGTTTCATATAATATCTAACAGCGGTGGCAGCATCATGCAGCGGGAAGGCTTGTCTTCAGCAGGGACAGAGACACCGGTCAAACTGAAATCTCACAGAGGATCACCTTCCAGCAGAGCAACAAGATTAAACATGATAGTCATGCGTTGGAATGGCCCAGTCAAAGTCCAGACTTAAATCCAGACACATGATGTACGTTCATGTTCACGTTAAAAAATGTACGTTCACAAGCAGTGCTTGTCCAGCCTGACTTAACTTGAGCTATTTTAAGAAGAATGGGCAAAAGGATCAGTCTGTTGATGTTAAAAGCTGGTCACCCCATAACTCGCTTTCCTTCAACTCCACAGTGTAATGTAGATCTGAGCTGAATGAGGAACGAGATGGTAGGTAATCAGTTTTGTATGAACAGTTCAGCCTTTGTTCCATTTTTTGTTGGTGGTACAACGATAAAGTCCAGAGATAAACTTTTATTTAATTTGAAGTGATCAGTTTTACAGCTGAAAGGTGACAGACTTAATTATAGGTGAATAAACGATCGTCAGGCAGAAATGCTGTATGCTCAGCTTTGACAGCGGGGCTACAAATTGTTTATTTCGTTTATTTTATATATAAAATAGAGCAATCTGGAAAAAAAGGAGCAGTTTCAGACTCTGGTCATGTTCTTCAGCGTCAGGCTAAACTTGGTGTGTGGTTGATTTCCCTGGATGAGTCCCTCAAGCTGGAAAACACAATATGTTTGGATTTAAGTCCTACCTGGATTGTTTTTTTTTGTTGTGTGTGTTTTTTTTTTTAAAGAAGATGAATTACTTACCGACTTCATGACTTGAGCAAGTAAAGTCTCATTCATCTCATGGTGGGACTTGATGGCTGTTTGAAAGAATATTATCACTGCAATAAAAACAAAACAAACATGTTGTAAATGAAGAATTCTTGTCTGTGTTTACTGTAAAATCCATCTTACCCCTGTCCGTTGAATTCGCAGCAGGCAGGACTGGTGTGGCTTGAATTGACCTTGTAGGGGTCGTGGTTGAAGAAACAGTCCCATCCAGAGGCGAAGGAAAGGAGCCTTTGGAGACATACACATCCACCTGCTACAAACCCCAGATACAAGCTATTTGCGTTCATCACAGCTGGCGTACTCACCTGTCTGTGCACCACATGAGGCCAAACAGCTGACAAACAGGAGCAAAGGCAACATGCTGAGGTTTGACTCCATTCAGAGGAAAAGGGATCCTCTGGGCCCTGCTGAACGTCTGGCTGTTGTTGGCTGTGTGCAGGAACACTGAACCTTTGCAAGAGGGCGTGGCTCACAAGCAACAATGAAGATATTCCATGAAGAATCATCAGAACGAGCACAAAGACAGTTAAACAACAAATGAGATCAGCTCTATTTCGATGGAGTCATACTGGCAAAATGACATTAATACTTTTAAAGCCGACAAGTCCTTACGTTTATTATTAAGAGTTAAAATCCATAAAGTTAAACAATGACCTGAAAAAGTACAGCTAATGCTCCCACTAAACTGCATTATTCTAATGTGAGCCTTTGACTTGGGGCTCCATCCAAAACGTTCCCATTATAGTATCTGTAGTTTCATATAATATTTAACAGTGGTGCCCTGTTCCTTGAGCTTTTAATTGGGTCAACGTAAGAATCCTATCGTGGGGAGGAATGGAGCTTCGGACTGCTGTGCTGATTTTGAACCGCCTTTAACCCCGACGATGGAAACACACTTGGAAGTTTCTAGTCAAATCCTGGTCTACAACTTTCCGAAAATGAAGCACAAAGCGCACGTTCGTTTGTTAATTTCCGTGAGGTGTGCTTATAAATCATGTCACGCAAAAGATTGTGGGAGTACTTATAGCTGCTTTACACCAGTAGTGAACATCATGAGCTTCCTATGCTAAAGGAGCTATGATAGGAAGCATACAGGCTACATTTGCTACCTCTTCCTTTACTGACAGCACTATTCCGACACTTATCATCGCAACCGCTGACACACTTTCGCTTTGGCTGAAGAGTCCCTACCCATTGGACCATTTCAGACACAGTGTATGATGCATACAGTTACATGGAAAGATCGGCCAACCCTTTACAAGTCTTCTTACTTATTTGAAGATATGAACCTATAATATCAATTTTAGGAATACTAAAAAGTAACATAACCAAATGAAACAAAAAACAATTATAAATAAAGAAATAAAGAATAAAGAAAATACATTTCTAGTGGGGACTTAATTAGGACACCCTCAAAATTAACTCAAAGTGCCCATAGCTGAGTCAGATCTGGTCAGCATGAGAAGAACATCACTGCACTGTTTAAACCTCAGACACTTAGTTTGGAGCGCCTAACTGTAGGAGAGACAGTGAACATCTGAGGTCTTCACAAAAAAGTAAAAGAATTAGCAGCTTATAAAGCTTTAAAAGGATGTAAAGAGGTCTTAAAGCTCTACAGGGGTTGGACAATGAAACTGAAACACGTCTCATTTTAGTGTGGGAGGTTTCATGGCTACATTGGACCAGCCTGGTGGTCAATCTTCATTAATTGCACATTCAACCAATAAGAGCAGAGTGTGAAGGTCCAATTAGCAGGGTAAGAGCACAGTTTTGCTCAAAATATTGCAATGCACACAACATTATGGGTGACATACCAGAGTTCAAAAAAGGACAAATTGTTGGTGCACGTCTTGCTGGCACATCTGTGACCAAGACAGCAAGTCTTTGTGATGTATCAAGAGCCACGGTATCCAGGGTAATGTCAGCGTTCTGTTAGCTGTGACATCATCCAGGGAAGACAGAGCACACGCTATTACCATCTAATATAGAACAGATTTCTGGATCAATGTGTGCTTCTGTGCTTTTTGTCTGTCTTGTTGTGTCTCTGCTCTGTCTTCTGTTCATACTGAGCCTGGTTCTGCCGGAGGTTTTCCTTCCCGTTAAAGGGAAGTTTTTCTTTCCACTGTCGCTTCATGCTTGCTCAGTATGAGGGATTGCTACAAAGCCATCAACAATGCAGACGACTGACCTTGTGGCTCTATACTTCTTCAGGAGGAGTGAATTCTGCTTGTCAAGACTTTGATGCAATCAACTAGATTTCCTTAGATAGGCTTTTTTTTTTTTACCAATCTGTATAATCTGATTGAAATTGACTTTGAAAGAGCGTTGAGATGACATGTTTCTTGAATTAGCACTATATAAATAAAATAAAATGTAATTGAATTGAATTGAATGGAGACCATCTGTAAAAATTTCAAAATCAGGCACAGCTTTGCTATACAACTTTGATCCAGAACATACAGGAAATTCACCAGGGACTGTGTGAGAACTTAGAAATGTAAAGTCCTGGGCCTAGTAGTCTAAACTCAGATGTTGATCTGATTGAGATGCTCTGTGGCTGGAACTGGCTGCATGCAGGAAACCCTCAAGCATCTCATTCGTAGACAGTTACAAAAATGTCTCTCACTAAACTGTCCGTCCGTCCGTCCGTCTTCTTCCGCTTATCCGGGGTCGGGTCGCGGGGGCAGCAGCTTCAGTAGGGAGGCCCAGACGTCCCTCTCCCCAGCCACTTGGGCCAGCTCCTCAGGAGGAATCCCAAGGCGTTCCCAGGCCAGCCGAGAGACATAGTCCCTCCAGCGTGTCCTGGGTCTTCCCCTGGGCCTCCTCCCGGTGGGACGTGCCCGGAACACCTCACCAGGGAGGCGTCCAGGAGGCATCCTGACCAGATGCCCGAGCCACCTCAACTGGCTCCTCTCGACGTGGAGGAGCAGTGGCTCTACTCTGAGTCCTCCCCGGATGACTGAGCTCCTCCCCCTATCTCTAAGGGAGAGCCCAGACACACTACGGAGAAAACTCATTTCAGCCGCTTGTATCCGGGATCTCGTTCTTTCGGTCACGACCCAAAGCTCGTGACCATAGATGAGGGTAGGAACGTAGATCGACCGGTAAATCGAGAGCTTCACCTTTTGGCTCAGCTCTCTCTTCACCACAACGGATCGGTACAGAAGCTGGCTCTCACTAAACTGATTTCAGCCAAATGTGGTGTACTAACTTTTACTTTGGCAAGTAAACATTTGTTGTTAATACATTTTGTGTGATGAATCTAGAATCTTTGCCGAGTGGCTCGTTCGGGTTGTAAGTTTGACTCTTTTTAAGCCTCTCTGTACTGTCATTATATGATTTTTTCATTTGTTTGCAGGACTTGCAACCTTTCTTTTTTAAATTGTTGTTTTTTGTTGAGATCAGATTATACAGATTGGTCAAAAATTTCTTATATAAGGGAACCCAGATGATTGCATCTTGACAAGCAACATTCACTACTGGGGAAGTGTAGAGCCACAGGGAGAGTCGTCTGCATTGTCCATGGCTTTGCAGCAATCCCTCATACTGAGCAAGCATGAAGCGACAGTGGAGAGGAAAAGTCCCCTTTAACGGGAAGGAAAATCTCCGGCAGAACCGGACTCAGTGTGAACGGTCATCTGCCTCGACCGACTGGGGGTTAGAGAAGACAGAGCAGAGACACAACAAGAGAGATAAAAAGCACAGAAGCACACACAATGGAAGACGCGAGTACAAAATGACAATGGGTAAGTACCGAATGGTGATAAAAATTGGCAAATAGGTGAACTGACCAAAATCTCTCCCCGGACCCTACAGGTAAAAGACTCTTGTCCAGGTGTTCAATGACAGCTCCATGAATGTAGACTGAAAGAACCACAGTGTACCTCAACACAGCATTCAACACTGTTGACCATGGGTCTGTCTTTCTGGTACAGTGTTTGACTGGTTTAAGTCTTTCTTGAAGGACATTGACTTCTTTGTGTCAATAAGTAACGAGGTTCTATCTTGGGGCCCCTCCTATTTACAGTTTTTATTGGTTGCTTTGACCTGTTTAAAGAAACTGGCAACCTCTCAGTTTTCAGCATCACCATCTCTGCAGAGCAAAAGACACCTCTTGCAAATGAGTTAACCCATTTTCATTGGTTTGACTCATTTTCCCCACCCTTTTGCAAAACAGTTAACGCAGATGTCATTCATGCAGTCCAAACTTCATTGCTTTAGCTGCGGTAGCAAAACAGAAACCATATGTTCCAAGCTCTTAGAAACTTCTTGCTCAGAATGAAATCACTGAAGCACCTGATTGACACCTCTTTACACAATTTTTCAATTTGCAATCAGTTTGCAGGCTTTACGTAAAAGGTGCCATGTTGTGTGTTGTTCTTTGCAAGCATGAATGGTCAATGTAAGGCAGATGAGAGTCAGAGTAAGAGGTAGATGGGTCAGGGGAAGAAGATTATGAGGAAGAGGAGTCCGTGTATGAGGTGGCAGGGTAGCTGGAAGGGCTGAAGTTACAGATGAAATTTGGGCAACTATGATTGATCATGTGGTAAATCATGGCCTTTCACTTAGAGGTGCGGGACAAAGAGTCCAAACTTTTCTCAATAGAAACACGGTTGCATCCACGGTAAGAGTTTTTCGACGGGACAGCAGGTATTGCTGCTATACAGTATATACATCTCTATCTATTCCTATAGAGGAATTCTTCAGTGCATGAAGATGGAAGGTATATGATCACCGCACCTATGAGCAGATGCCCTTGCTCAATGCAATGACTGCTGCTGCACAGGGTGTAGATGCAGAGGCATGTCAAGGATGGATCAGGCATGGAAGATTTTTCCCTAGGTGCATCACAAGGGAAAATATTGAATGTGCCATAGATGAGGCCATGTGGCCTATTCGTCAGGACAGAATAGACTAGAAGGAAAAAATAGCCCTAGTATTTTCTGTTGAAATCTTTCATTTTTTGGAATATTTCATTTGTTTATCTGGAAAAAAAGAATGAAGAATCAATAAAATTTACATCACAACATATTTGCTTCTGGATCCATTTTTTGCAAAAAAGGCAAATTTGATTACAAATGACACTGCCATGTAAGCTGCGTACAGTCTTTGGCTACAATGACCAGCAATGCTGCACTGATTCACATTGAGTGTGGTGTGTTGTATTTTGTTGCCTCTTGTGTAACGAATGATTGGAAGGGCTCAAACATTTGTGTGCAAGTTGTGTTGTTTGAAGGCAAAATGTGCTTTTGGATCATATGTTAAATGTTTTGGCAGAGTTGGAGCCTTTTGCAAACAAAATGTTTAATTTTGACCATTGGTGCCACTGTTTAGACCTCTGCGTTAACTGTTTTGAAAAATGTGGGTTTTGAGTTGACTGCTGTGTCAAAGCAACCAATAAAAACTGTAATATCTACCACTCCTCAAGTTGATGGAGAATAGGAGATGGTACTGAAAGACTGACAAGTTTTGTCAACAGCAGGAAAACTTTCAAAAAGGTGAGGAAGCTTAGTGTTTTTTTATTCTGTGTATCAATTTATTCTGCTTATTTATTAATGGTAATAGCTGAAACTGTACAGCAACAACAAAAAAGGCAAAAGGCAAATGCAAAGTGGTAAAAAGTAAATTAGATGACCCAAAAAGCCATAAAATCCAACTTAAATTCTGGTTAAAGGAGAACAACATAAAGAAATATGTAACCAAGATGCATAAAATAATTTTTCAAGATGATTCACCACAAGGCAAAGAATTTATCTTCCTTTTTCATTGCGTCAGTTCTCAATGTTGGGAAACTTAGAACAATATGACTCTCCAAATAAGCTAAAATAATTTTTAGCACTATACATTAAAAATCGTTAAAAAAAAACATATTTATCTTTTTATTTTTATTGATGTGTATTTGAGGGAGTTAATTGATCATGACTTAGAGACATACAGCAACAAAAACTGGGCAAAACAAAGTTACATATTTAAAAACATCAGCTAAAATATTAAACTCTAGAACGTTGCCTGAACGTTTAGTCATGTCACATCTATTCTGTGTGAGTTCAGCTAAAATTAGATTATGCTCAGCCCATAGTAAGAAGTGTGTAATTATTCTTTCTGCACATCTGTAAGGACCTGGTGAGAAGTAAGAGATCAGAGGACCAGCCCACTAGGGCTTCTTTGTCTTTTTGCTGCTGTTGCTGCCAGAGCTGCTTGCAGAGCTGGGGCATTTAGGCGGAGAGCGAGGAGGACAGGCACCGCTCAGATCCAAGTCCAGGTTCACAGTTGTCACCCGAGGAGAGGAAAATGAAGATCCTCGAGGGCTGCTGCCAGCTGAGGATACAGGAGACCTGGAGAGGAGAAGATACAGAGTTACAGAGCTGGTCAGAATGGCACATCTGCTCATCAAGGCATGAATATCAAAATAATTTGGATCTCTAAGTCTAGGCTTTTTCTTTGAAGCTATTTCCACAGTGGGCAGTTGAAACAAGATAAACCCTAAATAAAGCTTAATGATAAAACTGGGTGCAAAATGTTTTATTTCTTAGGATTTTTTTTATTGCATGGTCAAAATCCAACACACAGGCTTGGATGTACAATAACTCTGAGCTAATACTTGGTTGCCTCATAGTGGGATAATTCTGCCTGGATATTTGACCACTCCTTACATGCTAGTTTATTTAAATTTGTTCGGTTTCATGCCACAGCACAGGCTTTCAAGTTCAGTCCATAGATTTTCAATAGGGTTTATATTAAGGACACAGATGCTTAAAGTTAGCCGGTTTTATCCACTCCAGAACAATTTGAACACATATTTTTGACACATTTTACAGTTGGAGCTTCCAGCTGTTTAAATCCAAGTCTAAGCAATCTAGCTGTGGATTTATAATTACATTTATTTGGCGGTATTTGTTCTTCATATAGTTAGCCTAAACTAAGAAATTGGGCTCTTTGCCAGAAGCCCATTTAAATGAGCTCTGATAAGAGCAGTGGCCATTTAGCCAGAATGAAACCAGCAGATAGGCCATTACTAAAGAAACTGTGGGGTTTGACTACAACTTGGTAAATAACTTTCTATTTTTATTTTGTGGGGGGTTCTCAGAATGGACGAGAAAAGAATAAAATAAATCCTAACTTGTGCACCTAATTGTTGCTTTCTAATTTCACGTGGTTTATTGTTTCGTCATTGTCATCTGAAAAAGAACAGTAAAAACCAAAAAACAAACTTCATAGTAATTAGACGTAAACTAGTATAAATGACAATTTTCCTGATTAGGCCAACGGCTCTGACAGCATTTGAATGCAAGCCTGCACTCATTTTATTTCAAACATCTGCAACACAAAGCAGAGATTTAGTTGGGAGTCTTGTGACCTGAGAGACATGGAGCTGCGGCACGAGCTCATCTTGGAGCTGCGCTGGCTGCTGATGGTGGAGGAAGGAGATGGGGGGAGCAGACTGGCCTGAGAGAAGCAACAGAGAGGAAGAGTAAACGTTAACAGTCCTATTGAACAACTGAAATGCTTCATAAGTCATCCTAGCAAATACAGAGCAAGTGTAGCTGTACCTCCTGAAAGCATGGCTCCAGCACCAGTCTCAGCTCAGGATCATCTTCCATGGCCTTCTTCACCATCTTGTTGATAGTTTTGTTGAATTCCTTTAACTCTTTCAGTTTGATGTCTTGCTCCTCAACAGTCTCAGTGTTGGTGTTTTTTCCTGCGCGAATCTCTTTGGTCAGTTTGGTGAACTATAGAACAGTTGGACAAAGAACCATTAATACACCAGATAGCTTATAAACCTAAAAGATCTGATTCATGTGAACAGTTTAAAACGCTGACCAAGACTTTAGCAGAACATCTTCAGCATGATTCTGATTTTAATCTGCTAATTTAGAACTCGGTAAACTTTTGAAATGAACAAATTCTCGTTTTTCCCCCAAAATGCTTGCAGCTCATAGTATCTCTTATTCTAAGAATCCATCCATCCATCCATTTTCTGATCCGCTTAATCCCTCATGGGGTCACGGGGGTTGCTGGTGCCTATCCGTTCTATTCTAAGAATCAAGAAGCTTTATTTTTATTACGTGTTACTATAATGACATTTTGATGAGGCAGACACTGGCCTTATAAATACACACAACACGCAGACACAACAAGACATGATCTTTCCTTTTTATTAAACTGTCAATTGTACTGGCCTACAATAACACTCCCTAGTTTGTTCTGGAACTGCCTCTTTAATGTAAACATAAACCGTTAGGCTTGAACAAAAGGAGGATCTATTTTTCTGAACAGCTTCCTAATGGGACACAACAAAAATGTCTGATTATCAGGATGGTGCAACTTCTAAGCAGCAAGGAACCAATAAGAAGCCCAATTGGATTCATCAAGCTTGACCCACTTGGTTTTCAGTCACCATAACTTTTTATTTTGTTCTAATGTACTGATTTATGCATTAAACTCTGGCATCTCTTGTCCTCAATAGATAATGACCCATTCATAGCCTCCTCCTGCTTGCATGGGCATGAGGGCATGCTCCTCATGAGATGACAGATGATGTCCTGACTGAGGTATCTCCTTGCAGATCCTAACCAGGGCATCTCTGAGCTCCTGGGCCGTCTGAGGTGCAACCTGGTGAAGCTGGATCCAATCTGTAGGATTTTGGTCAGGACAGCATGGAGGCCAGTCAATAGCAGGAAGTCTTCATCCTCGAGGAACTTCCTGCATCCTCTTGCCACGTGGTCAGGCATCATCCTGCACCAGGAGGAACCCAGGACGCACTGCGTCTAACAACGGGTCTAAGGCTCTCATCCCGACACCTGAGGTCAGTCATGGTGCCGTTGTTTATCCTGTACAAGGGTCAGTGCGTCCCTCCATGGATAGGCCTCCCCAGACCAACACTGACCAACCACCAAACCAACCATGATGAACAATGTTACAGGCAGCACAACGTACAGCTTCAGACCCTTTCACATCCGTCACACGAGCTCAGAGTGAACCAGCACTCATCTGGGAAAATAACAAGGCTCCAGTGCTAAACCTGGCAATTGTTGTGTTTTCAGGCTAATGCCATTCAAGCTCCAGGCAAGCTCCAGGTTTCAGGCAGTGAGGACAGGGCCAACTAGAGGGCTTAGACCACCCTCATGAGGACAATTTCTAATGGTTTGGTCAGAGACATTCACGGCAGGGGCTCACTGGAGGTCACTTTGTAGGGTTCTGGCAGTACTCATCCTGTCCCTTCTCACACAAAGGAGCAGATCCCGGACCTGCTGATGGGTTATGTTACAACCGAGGCCGTGTCCACCTAGAGTACCTGCCTGTCACCTGGAATCTCCACTATGATTTTGAGAGTGTGCTGGGAGACACAGCATACCTCCTGCCGATCGCTTGTGCCATCCTGGTGAGGTTGGACTGCACCTGTTGTTAATTTCATAAACACCAGAACAACTGACACCGATGGAAAAACCTCCTCTACCACTGGACTGACCAGATCAACAGGTTTAACAGACTAGACATTAATTTCTGGTTAAAAAGTGTCCCTTAAATCTTCCTGCGCCGTGCATATATACCCCAGTAAGCCTAAGGAGTGAGGCTAAATGAAATAGCTGAAGGAAACATGGAGGCTTCCATATGAGGCTTTCATTAATGCGTAATAAGTCATTATTTTGTACTCACATTGACCTTTATAACACACATTTGGAGACCTGCCTCTTCTTCCGTTCTTTCTGCCTGTACAATTACTTGTGAAATGTGTTTAATAAAGCAGCAGCACTTCTCATCCAACCTGCTTTGTTGCTCTGCCAATTTTCTCCTGCATAGAAGCTGCTTCTTTGTCCAGTTTAGCAATGAGAGTCTGTTTGTGGTGGATCTTATCTGTCTTGTCCCTCTCCTCTTGCAGCAGTCTCTCCCAGGTGTCGTTCATGTCCTGGAAATGGAGGTCAGTGCACAGACGTGCACATAAACACACATAAAAAAAGGCAGGGGGGCTTTCACAGATACAGAGATTCACACAAGATAGGTTTCACACGCAGCTCCCAGAGCCGGATTGTTGTGATCATGATACTCTCAGTGGGACTCTGCAATGTAGTTACAGTTACTTCAATAAACAGAAAATGAGGGCAAAGAATAAGAGAACGCACGGATGACGGGATTTTTAGACTTCTAGCTGGATTTACATTTAATAGAAGCTTAAATTAATGAAGTTAACAGTGGGATTTGGTTGAATGAAAATGTAGGCTGCTCCATCTCTATAATCACTCATTCATGTAGGAGACTGCTCTTGTCCTCGGTCGGCTGGGTTGGTCGCATCTGTGTAAGCTTATTTGTTAAGAAGACAAAGAAGCTTGCAAACTTTGAAATTTCCCATTTTGTCATTGCACAATCAAAGACTTCAGCGTGTCATAGTTGGGATTTTATATGATAGAAAAACACAAAGCAGAGAAAGATTGTGAAGTGGGGAAAAAACGTTGCACATATGCAAATCAGAAAAACATTTTTTTATTTTCAGGGCCGTCTCTCTGATGTCCCTGAATAAAATCTAGTGTCCACAAATGCCGGCATAAGTAACCTCATTTGTAAATCTGCCATCTATGTGTTTGGGTTTCACCTGAGTTTAAATCCAGCTGTTCTGTAAATACCTCAGAGGTTTCTTAGAGAGATTATTGGAACAAAAGTATCACAAAGACCAAGGAATACAGCAGGAAAGTGAGGGAGGAGGTTGTGGAGAAGTTTAAAGATGATCTTTAAAGGAAGCTAGTCGCGTACCATGACTTAATGAATTTATACACCAGTAGCTCTCTCTGGTTCTATACAAAGATTTTCTTTTTTTTTTTTCTTTTCTTTTTTTTTTCTTTCTTTATACTTATACAAAGATTTTCTTTTTTTTTCTTTCTTTCTTTATACTTATACAAAGATTTTCTGATTGAGTGAACAGGGGTTAGGTATGAAATGCCGAGCTTCAAGATTCAACCAGAGCTTCATTTTGCAAATACAGGTAGGAGAACCAATACAGAGAATAACTTCACAGAACGCCCTGTCTAAGATCTGAACCAACCCTTTAGAATGTTACAATTTTAAAGAATTAGAAGGTATAGCTTGGTTAACATTGCTGTTCAACAGGAGCAACTAGGTTTGGATTCAAAATAAACCCCAAATAATCCTGTCATGTAATTCAAAGAAGGCAGAAAATATGAACCGTCAAGACATTTCGAATGGGAGGCGTCTGAAACATAATCCTGAAATATTCAACACATAAACTAAAAGAATATCACAGGCCAATATTCGAACAAGATGAAAGATCGCTCCCTTCTTAAAATAAATGACACATTGTAATGAGTAATATTTCTGCTGCTGTTGAACTGATGTAGACATTTTAACTTTGTTATTTTCAGAAGGAGCATCCACCTGCTTGTTGCCTTAAACATAACGGGCGTATCTAATAGTCTAAAGAACCTGTATGTCCTGGCGTAGCTCCAGCACTTGTTGTTTCTTGAACTTCAGCGTCTCCTCAGTGGCCTTCAGATGTTCCTCCAGCTTTACTTTTTCCTGGTACTCTGGACCTTAAACAAACATAGTCAGTGTTAGGTTCAACTAAATGATGAGGTTACTCAGCAATCGCATAGATTTCATCTGGAAACTCGTAAACACTGAACTGTGTTTCTGTTTAAAGACTTGTCAACCATACGTACTGGATTTGTTCACTTTGCTGAGGGAGTTGCAAAACAAAGAGGAGCGATCGGTAAACAGCTGGATGGTGTTCTCCAGAGCTTTAGTTTCAAGCTCCATCTTGCGGACTTTAGCGTCTAATTCATCTCCTTTCCGTCTAAGTTCCTCCTTGTCTTGTGCAGCCTGGTGGGAAAAAAACACGCTGCATGATTCAACGATGTTTGGCGGGTTGCAACAACGGCAACATGATCTCTCCGTGCTCCATATAGCTCCGCATGTGTCAAAGTTTCCCACCTTAGTGATTAAGTACACCTGGGATTTCTCCCCCTCAGGACCAGCCATCGACTGTTCCATGATCTCAAATCGTTTCTTCATCGTCTCAATTTTGGACAGTTTTTCATTGAATTCAATGCTGACAAAGAAAAGAGGGACAAATTAAGCAATTATTTCTTGAAAGTGTGTTTTAGCATTAGGTTCCTGGGCATTCACATCTCCTCTGACCTCTCCTGGACTGCAAACACCTCCCACCTGGTGAAGAAGGCTCTTCTTCCTCAGCAAACTGAAAAAGACTGGACTTCCCACTAAACTGCTAAAGAACATCTATAGAGCTACCATAGAGAGTGTTTTATGCATCAGCATAACTGTATGGTATGGGAGCTGCACAGTCCAGGAGAGGAAGGACCTAGCCCGGATGGTGAAAACAGTGCAGGGGATTGTGGGATGCCGTCTGCAGGATCTAAACTCAATCTATGCAGAATCTATCCAAACACATCTCCACTGATCCCACCCACCCAGGCAATGCGCTGTTTGCCCCTTTCCTATCAGGTAAACACTTCAGAAGCCTCAAAGCCAAAACAAATAAGTTTAGAAACAGCTTCTTCCCAAGAGCTGTGAGGGCAATCGCCCCCTGATGGGAGACTGCAGTCCAACGCTTTAAAATAACCCCACTGATACTAATACGTTACAATCACCTAAATGTTACTGCCTACTGCACACTATCATCTCTGAATATCTAAATGCACATTGCTGTAAATGAAGCCTCATCATTGTTCAATAAGCACTGTACTACCTCATTATCTGTTATCTGTGACTCTCCTGAACACTAAAAAAAAATGTCAACCTTGTTCTTTGCCTGTGTTTGTCAGTTTTTGCCTCATTATGTGTGATGTGGACCGGAGTGGCCAAGAGAAATTTCACCGCAGTGACAAAAAATATTCTTGATTCCTCTTATAGAAAGAGGCTAATATGTCGTCAATATAACATGAATAAAACATTAGTAAAAAAAAAAAACACCTTGAAGGGTAGTTGAAGGAACAGCATTTGAGCTTCAGGCTGTCTTACCTCAGACTCTGCCGGTCCTGCTCAGTGAGCTTGAGCTGCTGTCGGAGCATTTCTGAGTAAACTTTGATCTCATCCTCCCTCTTTTTCATGGCTTTCTGCAGCTCTAACCTTCTCATCTCCAGCGACAGCATGCTGTCTGCTTCTAAATAGACAAGGTCCCTGACACGCTTCACCTCCACCTTCAAGAGGTTGTTCTCCACTATGGCATCCTGGTGGCAAATATACGAATGACACAACAGGTGTTTTAGGCATCATGGGAATCTGACACAGGTATGTTTACACCATTAGCCGCACGTTGCATTTAGAAGATATTTCAACCACCATTTTTGTTCACTCTAAAATATTGCAGTAAGAAATGTAAATTCACAGACAAAAGAAAGAACCCAGTGGCTTTGGAAGACATCAGACATAAATCATTTATGACCATATATGCACGGACTTAATGGTCCTAGTAAGTAAAATGAATGCATACAATGGGCATTAATGTGCATACAATGTTATATGGCTGTCTGAGTTTTGCATATTTTCATGCTTTAGAGTCAACTAAAACATTTTCTGCTGATTGTGCTCACATCAAAAGCCTTTAAGTTGTTTTACAACCTTTTAAAAATGCATTCACTACTGCTACAGTTCCCTGCAAAAATATTCCCATTTTTTAACGTTACTGACACTGATCCAATCTTATTTGGATTTTATGTGATAGACCAACACAAAGCAGTGAATAACTGTGAAATAGAATAAATAAATAAATTGAATCACTGCTAAAAGAAATCTGAAAACTCTTTTAGTTTTTATTTGTTTACTTCTGTAGTTTTTCTCTTCTTTTTACCGGTAATTGTTTTTAATTTTTTAAGCTCTCTCTATCAGGTTTGCACATCTGTTTTGTCCATTCTTCTATGCAAATTCAGTCAGACTGGATGGAAAACATCTCTGGTGAACAAGTTTCAAGTCTTGTTGCAGATTCTCAGCTGAATTAAGGTCTGAACTTTGACTAGGCCACTCTGACTCCTGAATATGCATTGATCTGAACAGTATAAAATCCTGTTACTCTGAAACACTTGGTTGTGATGGAATAAAAAGCACACCAGCAGCTACAGGTTTTACAAGAAAATATGTTACATGTTTTTTAACATACTTTTAACACTGAGAATTTGGGGTTGCTGTTCCCTCTTTAAATAATTAATACGATTACTCAGTTATGTGTAAGGCCACCATACTCACCTGTTTCTTTAGTCTGAGCTTCTTCAACTCCTTTTCTTTGTTGCTACAAAGCAGCGCCAAGCAGTCTACCATGTCAGTCAGCTCTTTCTTCTGGGCCACTGACTTCTCCATCTCTTTCCTCGAACAGCGGATGTCCACCTGCCAAAGACACACAGGCATCATGTGAAATGGAATTATTTCCCTGGATCTTTAAAAGAAAATCTGAGAAAATGTTTCATGCAGACCTCACACTCCATAAGGGCATTCTTGAGGCTTCTGGCTATCTGTTTCCTTTCCTCCAGATCTTCAGTCCACTGAGCAAGTTTCTTCTCCAACGTCTCTTTTTCATCTGAGTGAATTTCACCCTGCAGCCGAGCTAATTTGCTTTGAAGCATAATTATCTTAGAGTCCTAGACAACGCAGAAAGGAGAAAATGACATTTAAATATGTTGCAGAGTGCCGCAACCCACTGGGAAAAGCTGAATAGTTTAAATGCAAAATGTCCCATTTGTGCGTATACTTATAGTTGTTAAACGTGCCTGGCTGTTCATGATCATCTGCTGTCTGATCAGTTCTTTCTCCAGCTTTGTGAGCTGGCTCAGCAAGCTGGTAATGGTGAATTTATTCTTTGAAATCTGGGCCAAAAGGTTCTTCTCCTTTGTTTTGACAAGTTGGAAATTGTGTTTCTGGCGGAACAGATCCTCCATGAGGTCATGCTGCTGGTCTTCCAACTTCTGTAAAAAGCATCAAGCACAAGGTTACACAGAAGAAGCACGGCTCACTGCTCTGATAGAAAGCCTCTGCTCATCTGGACCCTGGTTCTGACAGATGTGAAGCAGGCTACAGTCTGTAAGCCTCTTTTAAGGAAGGAAGGAAGGAAGGAAGGAAGGAAGGAAGGAAGGAAGGAAGGAAGGAAGGAAGGAAGGAAGGAAGGAAGGAAGGAGGAAGGAAGGAAGGAGGACGGGGAAGGTGGAAGGATGGATGGAGGATGGAAAGGATGATGGGATGAGGAAGGGGAAGGAAGGGAGAGAAGGATCCGGGCAGCGATGGATGGGGCAGGCAAGGGTTGAAGGCCGGCCTGCCGGACGGGGCTGGATGGGACCCTCGCAAGGAACGGCAGGCGGGCTGGCTGCTGGCTGCGTGTGCCGGCAAGGCAGGTCTGGCTTGGAAAGGAGGGTGGAGGAAGGAAGGAAAGGAAGGAAGGAAGGAAGGAAGGAAGGAAGGAAGGAAGGAAGGAAGGAAGGAAGGAAGGAAGGAAGGAAGGAAGGAAGGAAGGAAGGAAGGAAGGAAGGAAGGAAGGAAGGAAGGAAGGAAGGAAGGAAGGAAGGAAGGAAGGAAGGAAGGAAGGATGGGTGAGTGGGTGGGTGAAGGAAGGAAGGAAGAAAGGAAGGAAGGAAGGAAGGAAGGATGGGTGAGTGGGTGGGTGAAGGAAGGAAGGAAGGAAGGAAGGAAGGAAGGAAGGATGGGTGAGTGGGTGGGTGAAGGAAGGAAGGAAGGAAGCTGCCTGGTGAACCTCTTGTGTGTGTTCTATTCATGAGTCAGCGTAGTTGAGCAGCTCACCTTGATGGCCTGGTCAGTTTCCTTAAGGATCTGCTCCATCTGAGCAGCTCTCCCCTCCTCACTGAGAGCACTCTGGGTCACCGCTCTCAGCTTCTCTTTCAGTGCAGCATTGTAGGCCTCTGCCTCCTCCAATCTATAACACACACATCCATGTTTCACTCCCGTTGACTTCCTTTCATTTTCAACCCTTTCTATGGCCTCACTCTGACCCTAACCTTGGCCTTTACCTGTATATACCTAAACCTAATTGACACCGTAATGCTAAACCTAACCCCTCCCCCAGAAAAAAGTGAAGATCAAAAAAGGTTCTCACTTTACAAAAAAGCCCTCACTTTACTAGTAAAATAAGCAAAAAATGTTCATACTCAGCTGCAAGTACAAGTACACACACACACAGCCTAAGCAGTAATGCAATGACTTCGACTCAGAGATGTGTTCTTATTTCACTGACTTTTGGTTGTTGCGCTCGATGTCTTTCTTCATTCTGGATATTTGGGATGTCACAGACCTCACATCAGACCTGTGTCTGTCCAGCGTGGTTTTGTAACCATCAAGCTGCAAGAAAGTAAAAGCAACGAGATTACACAGCCGTTCTCTGAAGATATGAAGATAAGTTCTGTACACTTTGAGAAAGGGACCTCATCCTGCATGCTGGCCAGGTTTTCCTCCTGCTTCTTCAGGTCCTGCCGTAACATGGCCGCCTGCTTCTTTTTTGCAGCGATGTTCCTCTGAAGCTCTGAGTTGTTGTTCCTCTGAGCATCCAGCATGTGCTTCATTTCAGCAATGCTGGCGTTCCTCTCCCTGATTTGCTGCTTGCCCTGAGCAAGATTCTGAAAGGAAAGCAGAAGTAGACCCTTTTAGCTCCAAAAAACTATTTTAGTATAGAAATTCTGTTAAGTTGGGGTAGATTTTATCAGCAAGAGTTGAAGGACGGACACCTTACCCAGGCACATCGTTGCATATCGGAGTCTAGTTGCTTTTTCTGCGTGATGGTGTTTTCACATTGATGGAAGAGCTGCTGGATCTCTGAGCGAGCTTGTTGTATATTCTCCAAAGTCTTGTCCAAAGCTAACTGCATGAACAGCAAAATTCAAAAATCTGCATTATACATATGATAAAGAAGTTCCCCTAATGTCTGGGCATTTCAATCAGCTTAATTGAACGTTTGGGCTCACTTGACGCCAATGAACTCCCAAGCTAAAGAGGCAACACAATAGTTTAGTCTACTAAACCACATCAATACCACATTCTACACATAAACCCCGCCTAAACCTGCTAACCCCTAAAGAGCTACACCCTGGACAGGTAGCCTGTCCATCACAGGGCTGCACAGACACACACAATACAAACAGCCATGCACACACATTCACACCTAACAGCAAGTTAGTCCTGGTTTTGAATGGTGGGAGGAAGCCTGAGTACCCAGCGAGAGCACGTGCACGGGGAGAAGATTCAATTCAATACTATTTATATAGCGCCACTTCATGAAACATGTCATCTCAAGGCACTTTACAAAGTCAGGTTCAATCATATTATACAGATTGGGTCAGATTATACAGATTGGTCAAAAATGTCCTATATAAGGAAACCAGTTGATAGCATCAAAGTCCCGACAAGCAGCATTCACTCCTGGAGAAGCGTAGAGCTACAGGGAGAGTCGTCTGCATTGTCCATGGCTTTGCAGCAATCCCTCATACTGAGCAAGCATGAAGCAACAGTGGGAAGAAAAACTCCCCATTAACGGGAAAGAAAACCTCCGGCAGAACCGGGCTCAGTATGAACGGTCATCTGCCTCGACCCACTGGGGGTTACAGAAGACAGAGCAGAGACACAACAAGACAGACAAAAAAGCACAGAAGCACACATTGATCCAGTAATCTGTTCTACATTAGATGGTAGTAGCGGGTGATCTGTCTTCTCTGAATGATGTCACAGTTAACAGAACGCCAGACCAGGTGTACCTACTATGAAGAACATGCAAACCCGATGCGGACAGACAGAAAGTCACTTTACAACCAGCAGTGTCCTTATATTACCTGTGCAGACCGGGTCTCGGTTAACTCTTTGTCGAGTGCTTTGCGCTTTTCATTGGCCTCCACGGACTTCTTCTCTATAGCCAGGGTGAGGGCCTACATGAGACACACAGACGGCTGTTAGCTGAGAAGGAGATGGCTGATGCTAAATGTAAACGTCACTTATTAACCTTGATCGTCTGCTCATCCTGTTGGGCGTATTTGATGATGGCCATCAAGTCGTCATCCTTTTGAGCCGACTCCTCTAAGAAGTCGTCCATCGTCTGCTGGTCCCAGTCCATCTGAATCCGGAACTCCTCAAGCTTCTGATTTGCCTTTAACAAGTTCTTCTGAAGATGCAGACAGAATGATAAGGTGAGCTTATCTCGGTGACGCCACTGCAGGAGTTTCTCTTCTGTAGGTTCCAGACCTCTAACAAGTCGATCCTCTCTTCTGAAGACCTGAGCTCTGCTTCAGTCTGAGCTGCCAGCTGGGCGAGTCGACCCGACTCTCGCTCTGCCAGGGCCGTCAGGTGCTTCGTCACCTCGATCTCTTTTTCATTTGCCTTCCACAGAGCCTGTGTGCAATCAGACAGAAAATATAACAACTCATCTCGGATCCATATCTGAAGTCCCGTGCAACTGAAAGACAAATAAAATGTGTGTCCATGATAGATCATTTCAGAACCTTTGGCCCACATAAAGTGCCATATATCCTTTGCAATTCAACAAAATAACAATATTTGGAAGAAAAAAGCAAAAAATAACTAACAAAAATTTATTTATTAAGGTCAATAACTGATTTTGTCAACACTAACACTTTGGTGAAGATCATGATGATTCAGTTTCATCATGCCATCTGTTGTTGGAGGCTGCCAGGATCCCAGATCTACTTAATATTTGCCCACTCTGCCTTACAGATCTATCCAAATTTATCAGACTTGGAGGTCATCTCGTCCACTGTCCCCTACAGGTGACTTTGAATGTTTATCTGTCAAATTTAGGCTGCATACGAAAACGTTTTTTATGTAAGGACTCAAAATGCGGAAGTGCATCAGCGGTCGCCATAATAACTGCCGTCTGAATAGTGCAGTGAGTAGAGAAGGAGGTAGGAAAAGGAGCCTCTATGCTTCCTCTCACAGCTCCTTTAGCATAGGAACATCGCAATGTCCCTTACCGCCGCTAAAGAATCCCACAATCCTTTGTGTGACATGACGTATAAGCACAGCCCATCTCACGGAGATGAATAAAAATGTCCGGAGAGAGGAGAGTGTGCACATTGTGGTTCATTTTCAGAAGACTGTAAGCCTGGATTTAACTAGAATCATCCGTGTACGTTTCAACGTCACAGTTAAAGGCTGTCTGAAGCTCCCTTCCTCATCACAATAGAGTTTTAACTGTTGACCTCATGAAATGTCAAGGAGCAAGGAGCTATACAGTACGCTTTGAACTCTGGCTGCAGGTCATTTTTGAATTTGTCCTCCCTCTTAAAATTATTTATTTGTTCATTTGGGTGTAAGCATGGACTTCCTGTGATGCGTAAAAAAACATAATCTTCAGACAAATGACATTTTTTGCCAAATCTGACAGACTAAATAACCATTCATAACAACACCCACTGTAAAAAAACAAAAAAAAAACCTGGTTCAGTCAGAACTATAGTAACAGCACACCCACAGTGATTGTCCATGGTTCACTTTTGGAATTATGGACCAAATGTTCATGTTTAGTTTCACCAGACCATAAAACGATTTGGAAGACGAGTTGTTTTCTTTGGAAGAAAAGGATTATAGAGCCCTCTAGAGAACACAGGAAGTAATAGTCTTGCAGAACTGGTTGGAAACAGCAGCAACTCCTTCAGCGACGCTGTTGACTCCTTGGCAGCCTCTCTGACACGTTGAGTCTCATCATCAGGGTTGTTTGTAGTGTTGCTGTTGTCCCGTATTTTTCCCCAGTTCTTGCTGACCATATTCAGTGTGCCATTGTGTATATCATTCAGTAAACAGAAACGGTTTCTCCTTTTCCTGACTGCACCCTATTTCAGCTTAATCTGAACAGAGGTGACAGCAACAAGCAGCTCCAGCAGACTGACAGCTGGATCACAAGATGCTTCAACAAAGTGCTGTATCAGTGCGCCGGCCAGCACAGCTACAGGAACCGGCTGAATGTATGAATCAGTTTTTAAGTTGAAAAGCGCAGAATATTTCTCAGATTTATATTTCTCAGTCTTTATATCATAAATCATGTTAATGTGTGCAGTTCCGAAAGCCACAGTTCTGGAGCATAGCTGACAGGAAGTTGGTTCCAGCTCACTCACCTCAGTGTTGACCAGCTCTAGCTTAGCACTTTGCAGGTATTCAGCCATCGACTGCTTCCTGTCTGCAACTATCTTGATTTGGTTGTCCTCCTGCAGAAGCTCCATCTCTGCTTTATAAACCTGTCGTTGACAGAGTCGTGACATCGACACATCAATGACATGAGTGCAAACATGAAAGTGAAACCACAACTTTGTTTCATAAACTACATCTGGATCATCCACCCGCTCCACGCACGCATGGAGCTTTTCCACAGACGGTACCGCCACTTTGTTTGGCACAAAGTTTGTTTCTTTTTGTGTTGAAACCTAAACTTTTTGCAGTAGTAACTTAAGATAATATTTAAGGCCAATCTGTTTTACCGTATCAGAACTTTTACCGTTTTACCGTTCAGAACCAGAAGAATTTCCCATGCGTCTCAGGCAACGGGACAGTTTCCTGTCACCTCAGACACACGTTCCTAATCCTACCTCCTACAGCATGTAAGGCTGGTGCTTCTAATCGTTGTAAATCTACTGAGAATGGAGGAAAAGCCCTTCCTGATCCTGTTGTCTGTTTTCTCCAGGTGTGGAGGGGTGCTAGGACCCCTGGAACTTTCTTCACAGGTTGCCACATTACAGCTTGTGTTGCGCCGATGCCATTTTTTGGCCCCGATACTGATACCCGATATCTGGCTGTGCAGTATTGGCCGATACCGATACCATCTGTTTGAAATTGATGTGTGTGTATATATATGGAGAACTGCTTACTACTTAGGGTAGTAGAACTTTTTACTGCCTACCTGGAATGGGTGACAATAGTTAAATAAACTTTTGGCTCTCAAAGGCCAAAATAGTGCAACATTTGTGAAATTATAACATGTATAATAGTAGTGCAACAGTAAGACAGTAAAATTACATTAATAATTGAATAATCTCTTTTTTGGCTCTCAAATGCCAAAATAGTGCAGCTTTCATGAACTTATATAACAAGTATAATACTAGTCGGGAGAGAGAAGGCTGCGTTCAAGTGCCGATACCAATACCACCATTTTAGTGCTGGATCGGGGCCTTGTCCCATACTGGTATCGGTATCGGTGCAACACTAATTACAGCCACAACATTTAAGGTTTTTACACTCGGATTTAGTACGAGAGACCAAAACAACTCAGTGCAAAGGTCTAAGGTGGAAGGCATATGATGGCATCATGGAGACCAAGGATACGGCGGACCGGTCAGGGAGACAGTTGTCTTGAAGCTCAAAGCATTGTTAGGTTGGAAAATAATATCCCAACCATTCAACATCGGACAGAGCTCTGATTAAGCTGTCAACCAAAAATAGAAAGAGTATGGTGCAACTGTGAGCCTATACTGAGATCTGACAGTCACATTAAGAAGAACACAAACACAAAAATGACCAGGAAACAAAACATCCAAAGTCAGAATATTAAATACAGATTAGAAATGAAAATATAGATTAGTCTAAATCACAGTGTTTGACAAGATGTGAGTTTATTTCTGAGATCAAGCTTCAGATAACTGAAAGATGTTTTATATGAGTCACAAGTTTGGCGTCTTTAAGAAACTTCATCAGATGATGTGTTCTGCTACAAAGTTTCATGTTGCCTAATGATGCCTGTTATTTTTGCTACATTTTTAACCGAACACTTACAGTTGGCCACGCGTCAGAGATCTGTGATTAACTTAAAAAAAAAAAAAGTACTGAACTGCAACATGAACGAAAGCTGCTGGGCTGCCTTACCTCCTCCAGCAGAGCTTTGTTAGCTGCGCTCAGCTCGGGCAGGGAGAAGCGCTTATCCCAGCCGATTTCAAACAGTATGCCGTCTAACGCAGAGTCGTCGCACCCAGTGGTGTTAACGCTTGCCATTTTCCTGCCTTGATAAAGAAGAGAAGAGGGAAAAAAACTCCGAAATGTCCGCAAACAAGAGCAGGGATATCGCTTTTCTCGTTCGTACCGATTGTTAGCGGTCGCCCGTGGCAACCGCGCGCGGTTCATCACAAGAGGGCTGCGCGCGCGACCAGGAGCGATGCCGCACCTGAGCTCAACGTAGGCTAGCGCAATGATACAATAAACAATGAAATGATTACTCAAAGGCGTCACTGATTAACCACAGATAAAAAGTTACATTAAATCATAATGTTGAGCAAAAGGGACATTACGTGAGTAAAAAAAAACATAAATGAAAAAGTCAACTTATGCTAGTAAAAAGACAATGATAGTGTTAAAAAATAATTACTTGACCCTGAATATAATTAAACAAATATAACAAGTTGATACCCTATTATACAAATGATTAAATATATCGCAAACCAAAATGAAAGCAGTGGCAAAAATCAATAGATCGATCATAAAACTATTGTTGATGATTCCTGATTAGATTATAATGACACGCAAAACAGAACATATAATAATTTGTCATTGCAACTTTGTAAATTCTTATGAAATGTGTCCTCTGCTCTGCATTTAACCCATCCCTCGGGGAGCAGTGGAGTGCAGGTAAAGGAAAACCCAGGGCAAATTTTTGCTTAGGGACTCAGAGCGGCAGTTTGTGGGATTTAAACCGGGAACGTGCAGCTTCCCAGGACGCAAGTGTCCTAATCACTAGGCCATCACTGCCCCATAATACTGGTCTGTCAATTAATGAAATTCTGCTCTAAAAATGGATTCCATTCAATTAATAAATTGTAAAATTACATAAATGCGTCCCAGATTAATTAAAATGAAAACCGGGAATGTAATGTTACATTGTTAGTAAATTGTAAGTCTTTGATAACATGCTATTGCTTCATTTTTTACTCAATAATTTCACAGGTGTGAAGTACCACCTCGTGAATTATTTGACCCTCATCAATGGCCAATGGGCGGGGCCACCACTGTTCCTGACTTCAAGGTTACCCTTTAGGGTCTATTTCTAAGCAACATTGCCATTACCATTATTTTATGGCACACAGAAGCAGAGATAAAACAATTCAATCCTGGATTAATTTGATAATTGAACATCTAAAATGTATGACTAATTATTGGCAAATTGCCAACTATTAAAGACATGCAATTAAACATATTTAACTGAAATTTACCTTAATTGAAGCTGTAGGGGGGAATAAACTATAACAATGCAACACTTTTGGCATGCCACAGTTTCATATCAGAAAGGATTTTTTTATTTTACAAGACTGTCTGCAGAGCTAATTGCCATTGTCACTAATGTATTATTCATATTTCAAGAATATTTCAACGAAGGAAAAAAGAACTAGCATACAATTTTCTGAATTTGAAACTGTAATAAGTTATGTCTATAGGTTGTTACTGAAATAGATTTTTTTTTAAAAAAACAAGGAGGCCAAAGAAAAGACAGCAAATGGAAACTTTATTTTTCCTTTAACAATTCTGTTTAAACAGCACTGTGCTTAAAATTTCCAGTGCTTCAAACTGGACTGACACACAGATGCATCAGAACACAAAAACAAAATAAGAAATGCACATTGGTAATAAAATACAATATCCCTTTTAAAACGCTAGCAATTTACAGTACAATTTTGGAGTACGTCCACATGCCTTTAAAGACGACCATTACCAGGGAACAAACGGGTCAAGATGGCGACTCTTCTCCAGTTGGCTTGAACGCATATAAAAGATCAGTACTTAAGGTGAAGTCTTAAATCCAGTCAACCAGAACACACAAACACATTTATATGAAGTCTCTGATGTGTAAAACACTTTAGTCCTGAGTGTTGAAAAGGCATCACAACCACTGCTCGGAGCGCTTTACCAGACATCCAGTCAATGTGTTGTGCTTTGCAAAACTCTTCCCTCAGAAACCCTTAAACTGCCGTGCTTTTGGTCCCAATGTGTGGCCGTGCAAATTCTACAAAGTCATCAATAAGGACAGGCCAGGCTCCTGTTAATGGAAAAAAACAAAGCAGAATGTGTAACTTTGCACAGCGGTTGAAGAATTTCATAAGCAGAGCATTGAGCAGATTACTGACCTTCTTCATCATAATTTGACATGTCGTCTGTGATCATTTTGCTGAAGTCTAGTAACAGATTCCAAGTGTCCTTGGGAATAGATTTCTTGTGGTGCTTCTGTAATCAAATCAGACAATATTAGCAAATATGGAGAAAGTTAATCTAAAGTATTCTAAACTTATTCCATTTTGATTTTATATCTTGTTTTTGTGAATTTTCATTTTAACACTAGAGAAACTTCAGGCGGGTCCCTCTTCCAGGCCTTTCTAAGCCGGTCGAATCACTATAGCGGGCGAAAGTAACTGGTGTGGGGAGAAGCCGAGTAGGGCGGGGGAAAAAACGGGAGCGCCAGTGGAACCGTGCCTTATCACACATCTAAACAACTACAACATGGCCAACCCCTCCCCCCACCGGTAAACATGCACAATCAGCATTAAGATAGAAATAAATGCCGGCTATTAATATTGGCCCAGTTCTACTTATCAGCAGACGTCTAGACCGAAAAAAAAAAAAAGAAGAAAAACAGCTAGCATCGGCCGATAATGATAAAGATGATGTATGGGGCATTCCTAGTAGACAACTAAAGGATCTCTAGTAGCTGCTGTGGCAGAAAAATTTCCCTAAATTTAAATTATGAAAAAGAGAGGAGATTCAGTATTTACACCCTATGAACTTTTTTCTCTAATTACAGGGACACATTTCAATGTCTTTTATTGGGATTGTATATACCAGATCAACACAGTGTAGTGTATAACTGTGTGAAGGAATGGGGTTTTCATTTCTTATATTAAAAATCTGAAAAGTGTGGCACGCAGTAGCAGCACCAGGTTGTTAGGGGTATGTCTTTACGAGCTTTGATCTTTAGGAAACTAAAACCCCTGCAGTGGAAAACCCCACCCACAGCATGACACTGCCACCATCAGGTTTCAGCAAGTGCACGGTGTGTTCAGGCCATTTGCAGTGTTCCTTATCCATGTTGGATGGAGGCCAAAAAGTACAACCTTGGTCCCTTGATCCCAGGGACCTTCTTCCACGTGCCATGTCTCCCACTTGTGGCAAACTGGACCCCCTACATATTTATTATAACAGCAGCTTTCTTTTAATCACTTACCAGATTTAATCCAGATTTATGGAGCCTACCATTAATCCCCCATGAGCTATGGATCTCTGCAGCTCCTCCAGAGTAACCACGGGGCTGTTGTCTAGTTCTCTGATTAATGCTCTCTTCGCCTGCCTTTTCAGTTTGGGAAGATGATCATGTTTAGGCCAGTTGGCAGTTGTGTGAATAGAGAAACGGGACAAAGTGCAAGCCTCGACAACCCTGCACCTTCACCTACTGATCTGCTGCATACATGACTGGTTTGTTTTATTCAAGGCTTAAAGCTGAGCTGTACGTTTCCCACGTTTGGATGGTGGATTGAACCGTTCTCTCAGGTGGTCAAAGTTTTGGATTTTGGTTAACTCTGGTTTAAACTCCCCCCACAACTTCCTCCCTGGCCTGTCTGAGGAGTTCCTTGGTCTTCCTCATCCTGTTTGTCCTCTAATGTTGTCCAACACACCTCTGAGTCCAGAAACAGAACAGAGGGATTTATACTGAGATTAAATTACACACATAACCAATGAGAATGCTGTCAGCATTTGGGTAAAGGGAGCAGAATACATACGCAAGCCATAATATACAGATTATCCTGTGGTGCTCTATTGCATAAAATCCCAATAGATTTGATCAAAGTACTGCAAATATATAAATATGTTCAATGCTCATGACATTTTAAAGCACACCCTGTAACCAAACCATAACCAAACAGTATGTTTAGGTCCAGTCCAAGGCCTCTTCAGCTCTGCACTCGGTTTTTCAATATTTTGTGCTCTTCTTCATCTTCAGAGATCAATGCAAGAGAGATGCATCTACTTACAAGTAAAAACTGGTTCCACAGATCCAAGAACTTGAACCTCCCAGCCAGGACTAAATTCCAGTATGCAATAGCCATTTCTAGATCTGCAATGAAAACCAGCAGGTCAGTCTCAACACACAGAAGACTGCAAACAGGCGGGAGAGAAAACGATTCTTACCCAAACCCTTCTGACCGGGATTCTTCGCAAAATCAAATGTAAACTGGTAAAAGCCTTTAAATTTTCCTTGGTCCTTTAATTCCTGCTCCATCTTTGGCAGCTGCGATTTAAGCTTGTCGATGCTGTCACACCTATGAAAGCACAAAAAGGACCCGTTTCCACGGTCTGCTGCACAAAAACCTGGCTTTCATCAAAGCTCAGAACATGAAAAACAGTTGTAGCAAAGACTTCTGTTCATTTATCAAACAATACACTCTCACCCAAGCCCCGCCATGCCATCAATAAACTCCTGTTTGGAAAATTCACACTGTGTGGCCGCCCTGAACTTCCACGCTATGAGGAGGACGCTGACGCTGGCCGGATTCAGACCCAGGTCATCGCAGAACTGCTGGATCCCATCAACGCCTATTTTGTTGTGATCTTGAGGTTCTAAAAAAAAGGCAAAAAGAGCTGAAATTACTTCAGAGCAAAAGAACTCCATGTTACTTAACCTGATGATCGCTACAATAAATAGTCCTATATATATTATTGCTTGGATTTCTTTTTTAAATGAAAATCACACTTGATCAACATTCAGTGTCTAATAAAACATCTGCAATCATTGAACTTAAGCAATGTTCACACGGCTGTTAAAATATAACGTGACAGAAATGCTCCATACTTTCTGCCTTTGTATATCTTGGCTGAAAAGAGGTAATCCAGCTTTTAGTAAGTGATCTTTTTATTTCCAATAAAAGTGATTGCAACAACAACAACAACAGGACATTGTTGCAGCTTTTAAAAAAGGCTTAGAGAATCAGAGCTTTTCTAACTTTGCAGAATAAAGTTTTGGACCAATTCTATCCAGTCCAGTCCTTTTTGTTCGTAGATACAAAAATACTTTTATTAATCTTTACACAGAGACCAAGTAACTTAAATCAAACATTATTACATTTATTTCAATCACAGTCATTTTTATTTTCCAACATAAACACCAAACTTAAAAAAATTCTAATCCAGATGAAATCTTACATGAAAATCAGATTTGGACCAAATAATTAAAAGTTGTCTAGAGAAACTATGAAAACTGCTGTAATCTAGAATGAGAAAGTTTGAGGCGACAGTGGACAGGAACACCTTCCCTTTTAGGGATATAGGAACCCTAACAAGGTTCCAGCTAATTTTCCCCGTCATTCGTGTGCTTTTGCTCGCTTGACATTTCGCCTACAATTTGGCGTGGCCAACAGGGACAAGGCTTCAGTCGCTTCACCGCATCTTCAAACAGGAGGAGCTTCTATCCGCTTGCCTGTCAACTCAACAGGGCGGACCTTAATTTTCCCGGGTGAGTCACAGGGCTATATTTAATGTGGAAAGCCGATGGACGCCAGATCCTTCAGAGAGGAGTCCAGGAGCCACGGCTGGATCACGGTCACTGGCCGCGGTACTTCCGTCTGACCAGGACCCAAAAAACGTTATCCCGCTTCAGGGGAGGATCAGCGGGACAGAGGTAAGGCCTCTGGAGCTGAAACAGGAGCAGCGGGAGAGCAGAGCAAGGGGCCTGAAAGGTGTTCAGCACCAAACAAAATCAGCTTTGTTTCAGTCAAAGAGTAAAACATCAAGTTCTCCAAACGCTCTGAACAAGTCATTTTTTTCCTTAAAGCACTGACCGTGACTCCAAACAGAGCACGGCGGCAGAATCATTGTCTTAAATTGGAAACAATAGGGCATTCCTCAAATGATGTCAAATGACACATGCATCACAGCCGTCTTGTGGTCTTACAAACAGAGCAGGAACGCATAAATAGTTTACTTGTTTGAGTCAAATAGTGGCTAGATGTGTCCTGAATATCACCTTAACAGACGTTATGGCAACAACAAAACACGGCTGTGGCGTTTGTCGGAGAGAATCACGATATGATGATCGTTACCATAAGAAGGGAGTTTTTCCCATTGATTTTCCAAAACCCAGAAGGATTGCAGAGGAATATCAGTGTTGACTACGAGCTTTAAACCGAGAGGACTTTACTGTGGAATATGACCAAAGACTCCTATATGCTCTCTACTCTTCAGCAGCTGGAGGCTCAGTAGCCTTGGAAGGGGGACCAGCCCCTTCTACAATCCACACGAAGGCGGCGCCTGGCAAAGCTGCGGCCACAGTCTCCCGTTGATAGGCTGCACTGAAATTAAATTTCCCCCATGGTGGACAAAATAAAATAAAGAAATTCAATGAATTTCCTCTTTTGGTAAGGAGCCAACACTGAATGTCCAGACCTGATATCAGTGACTGCAGTGTCTGTGCAGGTAGGCTACGTTTCTTTGGCTTTTTCTCAGCAGAATGAAAACATCATCATACGATCCATGAGGGCTGTTCATGTGAGCTTCAATAAAACAGCTAAATGAACATGCAATTCCTTTCTTTTGTTACCAATGGGATTTTTTCTCACCTCTGTATCTGTTGTACAGCTGCTCCAGCTTCTTCTTGTCTAAGCCTCCCTTGATGTTTGACACATAGAGCTCAGGATTCTGGAAAAACTTGTCTGTGGCAACATCGAGCTTCCAGTCATTCTGAGACAAGCAGCTCACCGCAGTCTTCTCGTTACATTGGGTGAAAATTATAAACTGACGAACTTTATCCTTCTGGGAGGACTTCAGCTTGTTCTGTGAGAACGAAATGCACACGATAAATACAGATGTCACCAAAGTCCACGTTGAGAGACAACATGAGGGGTCCACAAATACCACACTTAAAAAGAAAAACCCTGTTAAATAAAACAGATACATAGGCAATTTATGGAATATGCATTCTTAAATTGAATTCTTAAAAATAATTTAAGTCAGTTAAGTAATTATTGATAAATTATTGAAATAGTCGCACAACATTGAATCATAACTTTTTATGTCATGTTAACTAATGAATATTACAATTATATGACTAATTATGCATATCATTTTTGGCTCATTTAAGAGGATGATAAAATGTACCTTATCTACATATTAATGATTGTATGATTGTTATAGAAGCTTATGTGCTCATTTCCTCCATTGTTTAGATGGTGGATCAGCCAATCAGCTCTGTTTCCACTATCTTCCTGCTTAAGACACTCTTAGTCTCACTAAAAGTCCTCCTCAATACTCCTAACATTGTTTATTTTTTTTATTTTTTATTTTTTTCATTTTAGGGGCTCTCTTAAGGCACAAGACACGTTGTGAATAACTTTTCTATCGTCCCAAGGTCAAATTGTAAGAATAATCTTAGTATTCAGGAAATTCTAAGATTTTTCCTAAAATAATGTCACTAAGAGTTAGTCTTAGTCTTGGCATTCTTTGTGAATACGGGCACAGAATCCTTCCTCCTATAATCCTTTGGATCACTAGATCCACCAGATCCAAGGGAAGAGAGATCTGCCACTGCTCAAGAGTCCAGAGGCAGCATGCTTTACACCACTGCAATGCACTTGATGGGAATGCAACGCACTTGGCGTAGTGGTGGCCAAGTGGTTAGAGCAGAGCGAAGAAGATTGCATGTTCCCTGGTTCCAATCCCACAGACTGCAAATTATAAGTCCTTGAGCAAGTCTTCAGACCCAAAATGCTCCCTGGGTGGCACACAGTGGCAGATAGCACATTGCTCTTTAAAGGGACAGCTTAAATGCAGAGGACACGTTTCATCGGTATGTACAAAAGCTGCAATGACAAATATACATGATTGGGACAGAAGTCCAGCAGCTTCATTATTCCATGGCTGAATTGTTTCAAATTGCTTGCACGTCACTGATCTATGACTAAAAGTTCACAGTGGAATGTTTAGTAGCAAGATATTGTCAACAAAGCCTTTATTGCACCGGCGGCATCCGATCCTATTATTTATTACAATGCTCCTTAGTCGGCCACCATGAGCGAGGTGCTTGTTTTTGTACACCTGTGCCGTGGAAGTGGTTGGGACAGCTGACTTCAGTGATAGCGATCAGCTATATAACCTGTGTTATATCACCAAATATTAAGGTACATTCGGTGCTCAACAGCAAGCTACATAAACAACAATGAAACATCAAAAACGGCTAGATGAAATGA
Organism: Fundulus heteroclitus; assembly: GCF_011125445.2. Lineage (NCBI taxonomy): Eukaryota > Metazoa > Chordata > Actinopteri > Cyprinodontiformes > Fundulidae > Fundulus > Fundulus heteroclitus. Next base: position 24,223 of record NW_023397039.1, on the reverse strand, counting down.
GAAGCACCAAGAAGGACTCAAATAAACCACTTAAAATGTACTATAATACACCAGCCAACTCATCATTCCTGTTGCTGAACAACTAGCCTGCTGATAAAGGCCAGGACACGGGAATGTAGGACTGGTATCGCAGCAGAGACAAGAGTTTCCTTTGACTGAGCAAGCTAGCTAAATACTCATCGAACGGTGAGTTCGATGAGTATTTAGCTCATAGGGCTAAATACAGGGCGAGCTACATTTCTTTTCGCTCTTTTAAAAAGAGAGACTTTGAAACACTGAAACCACAAAGACGATTTATCTACACAAAAACTGCCAGCATTATAACTGGGGGCCAGAGAAAGACAGCGCTTCCTTACCATGTTTGTCTCGGACAGACTTACTTCGCTTCCATCCAGCTAGCATCCGAGTTTTTAGCGAAACCGCAAGCCTTTTTCCGGTTGCAATGTTACTCTTCAAAATAAAAGTTAAAACCCAACCTGAGTGGTCAAAACTGTTTTTTTAAATATTTTGTATATATATTTTTAATACTGTAAGATTTAAAATAGCTGTTCAATTCAGACATATAAATATTTGTGTTTAGTTTTATGATAAAACACAAAACCTTAACTGTGGCAAAACTTAGCGGAAGTGATGTCAGATCTTGGAAAAGTAATGCTGCGTTTAATGTATACTCGGAAAATATTGTTTCTAGCAAGAAAGAGAGAAGCATTGAAACACGACAAAACGCTTCGAATGGAAAGTCGAATGTGTCCGCGCAGCTCCGCGTTTAATATGGCTGCTGTGTATATACAATGTAGTTGCCCTTCTGACAGTTTTGTTTACATATTCGACTTATATCGCGACGTATCACATACGTCGGTAACACTGGTTTTCCGATCAGTGGCCACAATGTACTTTGCCGGGTGTGACGCCATTCCCTCTTCCCTTCCGAGACAACCTGAACGCAGCGCAATCTGCTTCCTGGTGTTGCGAGTCTCTGGATGTTTACAGCGGCTCTCCGGAGGTTTCAGGAGAAGTGGCGATCTTACAGACACCGCTTCGTGCCCTGGGTTGTTTTTAACCTGTCTAAGAATGAGAAGACCCTGCGCCAGGTGACCGATCGCACGGAGGATAAAGTGATCCAAGATGAGCAGGTCGCACAGACCCTACTAATGCTCTTCAGAGCCCTCCTCAGGAGCAGAGGGGGCTTGCTCCCTGGAGTCCACACGAACTTCTTGTCCCGGTTACCACGTGATCAAGATCAGATCGAAAGAGATGTCGTCTTTCAGTCTCTGGGGTTCTGTGTCGAGAGGAGGCCCAGTTCTTTACCCTTTGCTGGAACCGGTGTGTTTGTCACCAGGGGATTTGTACCCGAAGGAGCCACAGTTGCCATGTATCCCGGTACAGTTTACCAGCCCTACGAGCCCATCCTCCTTCAGTCCATCAGAAACCCCTTTGTATTCAGGTGCATTGATGGGGTCCTAGTTGATGGGAATGACAAAGGCATCTCCAGAATGGTGTTCCGGTCATGCAGTGGTAGGGATAGAATGGGTCCCTATCTGACAAGTGACACCAGCTGGCTGACAGACAGTCCACAGAATCCACTGGCTGTGGGCCAGTATGTCAACAACTGCTCCAATGAAAGGCCTGCAAATGTCTGCTACCAGGAGTACGACGTCCCAGACAGCTTTCCCATCGAACTTCGCCAGTATCTCCCAAATGTCAACTACAGCCCGTGTACTCAGAGACCTCTACGATGTGTTGTCCTTGTGTCGCTCAGAGACATACGAGCAGGGGAGGAGCTTTTCTCCAACTACTACACCATTGTGCGGTGAAATACTTCAGCTTCCTTTCTGAAAAACAAATAAAGAGTAAAAAAAGCAAATCAAACACGCCTTCGACACTTCATTCTTCTAAACATTTGTTTTTACACAATATTCATATTTTGGTGGTACATGCCTGGTACACAGAGTATGTTGTACTGATATGGTCAGAAATTCTACAGACACTCATAGTGGGCTTGACTATCACAATATCTGTAATATTTCTAGAAGAGAGAATTGCTTGCACAACCTTGAATCTAATCCACACTGGTCACGTTTACGCCTACAGGCTCCACATATATACGGGTGCTGGTCATATAATATCATGAAAAAGTTTATTTTTTTCAATAATTCCATTCCAGAAGTGAAACTTGTATATCATATTCATTCATTACACACAGACTGATGTATTTCCAGCGTATATTTATTTCAGTTTTGATGATTATAACTGACAACTAATGAAAGCCCCAAATTCAGTATCTCAGAATATTGTGTGGCATGGAGTCGATCAGTTTGTGGCCCTCCTCAGGTGTTATTAGAGCCCAGGTTTTTCTTTTTTTTCCCTTTTTTTTTTTTTAATAGTGTCCTGTCTGGCAATGTAGCAATAAGAATTGTTGTCCTAATACCAAAAACAGCCCAAAATATTTTACTTTCACAAGTGGAGCCGTACCGCTTTCGCCATAGTGCTCCGCTTGATTTATACATGTAAATAGCTTTATTATAATTTATGCAGGGAATACTTCATGTTATATGGACACTACACTGCAGTAGAAAAGAGAAATAAAGGGGGGAAAAAAGGAGAAAATGTGAAAGAAAGAGGAGATGAAAGAGAGAGAATGATAAAACACCAGTCTGCTTCTTAACCTGCAAAGAGAGATGTAAAGAGAACAACAGAAAAAGTATCACAGAGACAATAAAGTAGCGCCTTGATACCATCACTGAAGTATTAATTAATACGACATGTATAAAGTGACAGCTGAAGATAATAATAGGGTTTTTTTTGTATGGAAGTGAGTCTGTAAATACCTGGATCCAAGCACCTGTAGGTGTTTGTGAGAGTGGGCTTCTGTATGTAAAGTTTATCCAAAAGAAAAATGCTCATTAGTGGTTGTGAAGAGCCAAAGACCCCCCCTGTCTCATCCATATTAACAACTTGTTCAGGCTTATAGGCCCCTACCTCAATGATCGCTTTAAAATTTGTTGTTCACAAATGCCTCTTCTCCAGCGGTATTCTCAGAGGCATCCTCTCTGTGCAGAAAGGGACCCAGAGTGGCAGAGTGTGGGATTTGAACCTGGGAACTTGTGGCCTCTCCAAGATGCAAGTACCTAGCTCTGACCACTAGGTCACCAACCCCCATCTAGTGATCGACTTCAGGAGAAGATCCCCACCTCACTCACCTGTGAACATCCAGGGTGCAGGACATAGAAACTGTGGAGAGTTTCAAATACCTGGGTGTTCACATCAACAATAAACTGGACTGGACTCACAACACTGAAGCTCTGTTCAAGAAGGGCCAGAGCCGCCTCCACCTCCTGAGGAGGCTGAGGTCCTTTGGAGTGAGCAGGCCTCTGCTAAAAACCTTTTATGACTCTGTGGTAGCCTCAGCCCTCCTCTACGGTGTCGTCTGCTGGGCTCCTGGCAGCACAGAGCGGGACAGAAAGAGGCTGAATAAGCTTGTGAGGAAGGCCACTTCTGTCCTGGGCTGTACTCTGGACTCTGTGGAGGAAGTGGCTGAGAGGAGGGTGTTGTCCAAGTTCACATCCATCAGACACCTTTCACCCCCTGCACCAGACTGTAGAGGAGCTGAGCAGCTCCTTTAGTGACAGACTTATTTTATTTATTTATTTAACAAACCAGAAACCTCTGATAAAAATATGTTATAGGACTGATTTCTATGCCACCACTTGAATGTTCATAAAATACCTTAAATCTTTAATGTATATAAGTCACCTTAAATCTTTTCTTCTTTATTTTTCCCATCCACTGTATATATCTGGATGCACTACACTTCATGCACCTTTTCCTCCTTTGTGGACCTTCTGTTGCTTATAATAGCCGATGTCACAAGTGAATTTCTCCATTGTGAGATCAATAAAGTTCTATCTAATCTAATCTAATCTAATCTAGTCCAAGATTGGGTTGGATGAAGGTGCCCATCTTCATTTTTTCCATCTAATTTGTGTGATGCACCTGTACCAAAGGCAATGCACACCCCCACAGCTTGATTCTACCTACACCATACTGGCCGATGGTTAAGAACTATTAGATTTAAAAGCATCGCCTTGACTCCTCCAAACTATTTTCTTGTCATTGTGGCTAGACAGCTCAAACTTTGACTGGAGTAAGACCCAAACTGTCAACCTCATATGAAAGGAAATTGGTAATGATGTTTGGAAGCAATCCAGGAACCATTCAGCTAGAAGTGGAAATCAAAGTAGGTAAGTTGAACACAGCTGGGTGTCCAGTGTCAACAAGACAACAATACCAAACACACATCAAAATTGTTTTTTGGAAGCTGCACAAACCATTGTGGTTTGTCTTACAACTTCAGTCCAAGAATTAGTGGGGATTATGCCATATTTTAAGAGAGTAAATCTACAAGGTCAAATTGGCAAGAACCAAATTCTTCTTTTTAAGAATCTCTACAGTGGTGCGTTGTGTAATCGTTCCAAAAGTAAAACATTGTTAAAAAATAATAATATGACAATCACACTAATGATGAGAGATTTTAACTTCTGACTGCAAGCGCATATGAAAGAGAATCGTATTGAGGAGTTTATTTGTTTATGATAAAATCTGCATAAAGCATCTTTTTGTCAAAACACCAGTGTTTTAAACACCAGTGTTTTAGACAGACTATAAGAACACAACCACTAAGCTTTTATTGAAAGTAGCCTTTGCTAAAATGTTGTTCATTCTACTGTGTTGAAATACTGAAATTAAGATTTAAAACGTGCAGACATTATCCTATGGAACAACACATTTAATGGCCAGTGAGGATCACTGGGACGTTCAGACAGAGCAAGAAGGTAAAAAAAAAAAAAAAAGAATTTGTGAATTTAAGAATGGAAGAAGGATTGCATGGCTTATAAGAGCGCTACAGTGAATAGGGACTGGTTTCTCTGGACAATCAGGTTTTCTGACAATTTTCGGTCATACGACATACGCATGACTCTTTACAACGAAACAATATGTACAACACTGGACATTACAGAACTTAGCTATGAAGAAGTTGCGTTACTGCCGCACAGTCTGTCTTTTCAAAGTCCAACAAATATATCACGACAACATGGCTATTCTGATGCAAAAGCATTTTCATGGCTTTACTTAACTCTTTTACCAGTTACCGAGAACGAGCCTTAAAGTTCTTGCGCAACCTTGTCAGGCCGAGTTTTGACCTGTCAGAGACGCTGTAGCAGTCGATGCACTACCTATTACTGCATTATCCCTCCGCTGGGAAATGTAGTCCGATCATTTTATAATAAAGTATCGCTTAATAAAGCATTAATTTTCATATATTGCTATTATATACCATTAACCGTGGTAAATGAAATATTTATGTTAAATGGTAGTGCTTTTAAAATAAAACTGAGAATAACAAACGTCAGGCAACATAGTCCAGCCGCATAAAAGCAGTTGGCGTCGCCATCAGCGATCTTTTCAGTCGCATGCTGAAGTTGTGAACGGATCATGTCTAGCGATTCTGCTGATTACAACAGGTAATAAGCTCAAATTTGGTTCATTTTCCAAGTCAATACCTAATATTTGATTGTACCTAGACGACCTGGACTGTCTAGTGAGTTTTATGACCGCGAATTAGTTTATATCGAGTTAGTTAGGCCTAACTGCTGTCGGAGTGATTTTGCTTGCTAGCGTAGCAGTTAGCCGCACCAAAGCGCCATGGCTGTAAATTACCGTTATGGTGCATTATTTAAGACTAGTCGTTATGAGTTCTATTAACGTTAAACTTCGTCGACACTCATCTGGGCTTAAAATAAGTTTTATTTTAATTAAAATTGGTCGGCTCTTGCCAGGGGAACCGTTGGGCCAGGGTGCTTCTGGGCCTAGTTTAGGGCGGAAGCCACCAGTGCCAGTACAGGCCCACTTCTCCGACATATTGACCATCAGTGAGGCAGGCACTCCATGTTACAGTAAGCAGAACACACCCGAACCGGGGTTGTTACACTTTAACCGCAGTTAACGCGAACCGTAGCGAACCCGCCACCAGGGTTATATAATCGACGGTGCTTCGCAGGGGCCGGCGGTTGAGGGGCCGGCTCGTGGAATTTGACACGTGCGCCCGCCGCGGCTCCGGGCTGTTGTAAGGAGACACGCGGGGCGTGACCCGGGGCGCTGCGGGCACGCTCACTACACGTGTGATGTAGCCGAGTCCGATGGCGGCCCCTTCCTCTGTCCCAGGGCGTAGGATCCAGGTAGTGGATGAAACGGGACGGCGATGCATCAGCAGTTCTCCCAGGTTGTAGTGAAAGCTGCGTGACTCTGGCGTAAACCGTTATCGTATTTCTTGAAATATTCCGTTTAAATGTGTGTAGTGGATACGGACGTTTTTGCTTGTTGCACAAAATGTAGATCACGGTATATAGATGGAAGACGATTTTCCGTTTGGTTGAAAACTACTAAATTATTGAGGCCTGGCACATTTTAACATTATTGGTTTGGGGGAAAACTACAGGATTGGTCAGACCGTGTAGATCAGGCCTCTAAAAACTGGAGATCTGTATGGCCCAGGAAAAGTCTAGTGTATTTCTAATAAAAGTACATAAATATATTTATTTATGTGATATTTGCAGGTGCAGCATTTTAAAGTGTACTGGTTTTATATAAAAATCCAAATACGTTCTAGAAACTGACGCATACTAGCCCCCTTGAACTCGACACATGCTATCATTGAACTCACTGAGCCAAAACGGAGAGGCAAGGGGTAAAAAGGGCGGTTAATGTGGAGGAAAACAACGTTAGCAAATGCGTGATAGGATGTCTACCCAAGTTATGTGATGGCAAGGCATTTATCTGATCCCCTGTCCCAACAGCTCAAGAGATAGAGACCATGGGGGGCCAGAAGGAATGGAGCCTGATGGTGTCATCGAGGTAAGTCCAACACTCAGTTTGGTCCAATCGGCTGCAAATATGGGGCATGCAGTGATTTGGGTCATCATCGCTCTCAATTGGTTTTGTTCTCTCTTGCCGACACAGAGCAACTGGAATGAGATCACAGACAATTTTGATGATATGAACCTGAAGGAGTCTCTTCTCAGGGGAATATACGCTTATGGTTTTGAAAAGCCGTCTGCCATTCAGCAGAGGGCCATCATCCCGTGCATCAAAGGTACAGGCATCGAGACGAGAAGGGGATTGTTTTGGGGACTGAGTGAAATGATGCTTTACCATCTTTCGGGACTTACCCAGCATATGGGGATACTTTTATTTTTTTACTGATCACTCAATAGTCCTCCGCTTGTTTTAAATGGAATGGCTGCCAAGAGGCACACAGATTACCCAGCAATATTAAGCCATGCCTTGTGTGTTCTGTTAGAGCTTTATGTGAAGGAATATGAAATGTGTTTCCTCACTGTTAGGCTACGATGTCATTGCCCAAGCCCAGTCAGGAACTGGCAAGACAGCCACGTTTGCCATCTCTATCTTGCAGCAGCTGGACATTGAGCAGAAGGAGACTCAGGCTCTGGTTTTGGCTCCTACCAGAGAGCTGGCTCAGCAGGTACGCTGTTCCTGAGGTCATGTGACCTCAGCAGTGTCTCAGACCTAGGCAGCATACTGAGGACACTGTTCAGATGCGAAGGTACCTTCTTTTTAAAGATTTGTCGCACATTTCTGAATAATATTTTAAAAGTTTTTGTGGCTGGTGCAGTCTCTGTCCATGGCTGCATCGGCCTGAAGCATTATTTGGCTGATTGAATTCTGTTTGTCTGCAACACTGAGTGATATGATGGTATACCATCTTTCGGGACTGACTTGAAATGGAGAGTTCCTTGTACTTTGCTGATCACTCAACAGATTCCTGTACTCGTTAGTTTGCATGTCTTCACTCAGCCGCCCTGAACCTGTGCCCCTCTCTTCTCTCCATAGATCCAGAAGGTCATTCTGGCTCTTGGTGACTACATGGGGGCAACCTGCCATGCTTGCATCGGGGGTACCAACCTCCGCAGTGAGATTCAGAAGCTCCAGGCCGAGGCTCCTCACATAGTGGTGGGCACGCCGGGCCGCGTGTACGACATGCTGAACAGGAGACATCTGTGTATGCGATATTAGTTGGTAGAAAAAGCTTTTTTTATTCTAGGTTCTAATTGAGCCCATGAAAACTTTATTTTCATTATCTGTATCATTTAGCTCCAAAATGGATCAAGATGTTTGTTCTTGATGAAGCCGATGAGATGTTGAGTCGGGGGTTTAAGGATCAGATCTATGAGATCTTCCAGAAGCTGAGCACAAACATTCAGGTATGTGTTCCAGACTTTGTCCTGCAGTCTCATAGTCGTCTTTGTTTTTCCATGATCTGTCTCTCTGTCCACGCTCCTTCATTTATCCATCTTTGATTCTCCATGATCTCTGTTTTGTGATTCATTTCATATCCAGTTTTCTGTTTTTAACTTTCCTTGTCTTGCTTCCTTCCATCTTTTCTTTTGGGAATGTCATACTTACCACGATCAGTGAAAAATATTAGCCATAAATTAATTTTTATGCTTCAGTAATTGGCTAAAAAAGGATTGAAAATGAAAACCCAGTTTGGGGAAATATTGGAATGTGTGCAGCATTCCTGGATATTCAGCCTTCTGCATCTCCAGAAATCTGCTATAGTTGTGTGATCCAGATGTTCTGTTTCATGCAACAATGCCAGCAGAGTATTACGCAGAAGGAGATGATCGTGCACTGCACCGGAAATGAGATGCAGTCGAACCTCTTTCTTAATGTTCATTGGCTGTTGTCTCAAGGTGAAGTGCCACACCTGAATCAGCATGTTAGCTGCTGTAAATGCTCCGCTGGTCGGCCTTTTCTAACGCTTCTCCCCCTTCTCAGGTGGTCTTGCTCTCAGCCACCATGCCTGCCGACGTATTGGAGGTGACGAAGAAATTCATGCGAGACCCTGTTCGCATCTTGGTGAAGAAGGAGGAGCTTACCCTGGAGGGTATCAAGCAGTTCTACATTAATGTGGAGAGAGAGGTTGGTCTGCTTGTTTCACGCTGAACATGGCAACATGCGTCCTTCATCCACATGAATAAATCTCTTCCCTCCAAAGCACCCTGCTAAAACTGCAGGAGCCAAGCCTGCCAGGTTTGGCTCATGTGGCCGTGTAAGCATGGGTACACCAGGGAAGAAGATCAAAAGCACAGGGTCGACAATGAGCCTAGGAGGGACCTCTTTCTTAATGTCCGCTGTCCTTTGTCTCAAGACCCTGTGTTACACATCTTGTGTTGCTGCTTCTGGTTTCAGCCAGATGTTATTTGATTTGTTTTTTTTCTCTCTCCATATTACTGCAGGCTTGGGCTGTGACTTGTCAGGGTAATTCATAGTTCTGGTCTGTCTCCAGGAATGGAAGCTGGACACTCTGTGTGACCTGTATGAAACTCTGACAATCACCCAGGCTGTGATCTTCCTCAACACCAGGAGAAAAGTCGACTGGTTGACTGAGAAGATGCACGCTAGAGACTTCACAGTATCTGCTCTGGTATGATCGGCTCTGGTGTTTCTAAAGCAAGTCTTTATGTTCCTTAAGGTCTGACTCTCAGCTGACGTGGTCTTTAAATTCACAGCATGGGGACATGGACCAGAAAGAGCGGGACGTGATTATGCGAGAGTTTCGATCTGGCTCCAGCAGAGTGTTGATCACAACTGATCTTCTGGTTGGTATCAAGAATGGAAATCTTGTAATTATTAATCTGCAATGTAACCCAAATTGTTTCAAATGCTGCAGCAGTCTAAAAATGGCCAAGCAGGCAAAGCATTTGGGAGATAAAGGCTCGTTCTCCACAGTGGGTTCTTCTAATGTAGGAATCTTCTATCTAAACACGGGCGACATTATTAATCCATGTGCTGATTCACTCATGTCACAGTTGTTCTGTTAGGTTTGGAGCATGTCTGAGATGCTTTTCTGTCCCTCCAGGCTCGTGGGATTGATGTACAGCAGGTTTCTCTGGTCATCAACTACGACCTTCCTACGAATCGTGAGAATTACATTCATAGGTGAGTTGAAGCAAATGAAGCGCTCCATCAAAACGTCCAGACCAGGGGTCTTTAACCCTGGTCCTCAGGACCCCCTGTCCTGCATGTTTTAGGTGTCCCTGCCTCCACATGCCTGCTTTAAATGACTGGCTGATCAACAGGCCTCTGCTGCCCCTGGTGGCTGCTGAGGAGGTCATGATTCAGGTCTGGTGGAGCAGAGACATCTCTAACCTGCAGGACGGCAGGTCCTGAGGACCGGGGCTGAACAGCTCTGATCTAGATCATGAGCCGTGGACTAACGGCTCCTTGTCCTCCTGCAGGATCGGTCGCGGTGGTCGCTTTGGCAGAAAAGGAGTTGCTATCAACTTTGTCACTGAGGAGGACAAGAGGATCCTTCGGGACATCGAGACATTTTACAATACAACCGTGGAGGAGATGCCTATGAATGTGGCTGACCTGATTTAGGCCCGGAGATTTGTTTCTTTTTTACGCAGTGATAGCGGTCGTTCACTTGCATTGTGCTTATATTATTCGAGGGGGAAAAAACTTCTCAATGCTAAACCTTGGATCAGATTTTTGGTATGCGTTAAAAGCGAGGTGACTTCTATGTTCGTCCCTCCTGCACAGCGGTAGATTCTAACCTCGTCGGTCGGCTGGTTGGAGCTACAAAGCCATGGGGTGTGTAAACATGAGGGTCCTTATCAGGTATTTCTTTTCATGTTTAAATAAGGTGCGTGTATTCGATGTTCTCCACCATTTAGTAACCTACTTGTGGACTAAAAGGTATAAGTGCTGTATAAAGTCTGCAAATTATGTTATGCTAACATATGTGCGATGTCTTGTGAGCCTGCTTAATAGAGGCACTTGTCATGTTATACTGTAGATTCACTTGCTTTTGTTTCTTTTGTGAATGTTTTAATTTAAATGTACCATATATATATTTTTTAATCCCACAATGCTATTAGTTCCTCCGTGGTTGGCCATATTTGCTGATGTGGTTTTACCCTTAACAGAGTATATTACCATTTTCACTCCTTTTCAGACTCCCTCCTCTCCTCAATTGTATGAATGTCTTAATAAACAAATTGCTGTAAGTAAATATTTGGTGCTGTCATTGTCAGTTTTTTTTCCCCCAGAAAAAATAACCGTATTGATTCTCAACATGCATGGGTGATTCTAGCACCGTCTAAACATGAGACGTTTTGTTCATGCGAATGGCGTAGTGATTAGGAACCTGCAGTTCCAGAGCAGCAAGAGACTGCCTCATAATATAATAAACGATGAAGTATTGGCCTTTAAATTCAATATAGAAACTTGTCTGATTGGGTGCAGTGTTGATAAATGTGTACACAGCTCTCTCTACAGGCAAGTGAAATTAACTACATGCAGGATCTGAAAGGCAGTATCCTGGCTGTCTGCTTTGCCATAAATGGCCAACACTGCTAGTTAATGAACATTCTGTATTTGAGCAGTTTCTTGTAAAGTTCTACTACAATAAGATGTCTCTGTTCTTGAGCTCTTAGCTTTTAATCTTTTTAATGAAATTTTTTTTTTTTTGGTAAAAAGCCTCAACTAAATGTCTTGAGACGGCTCAGAACACACAACACAAAGAAGTCCAGGCAAACATTGAATAATTCATTGAAAAGACCCACAAAAATGTGAAAGCACTGGAGAAAAGCTACATTTAAAGTTAAGCTGAACAGACAGAGTAAATATATTGTGCAATTGTTAAGGCATATTCAGATAAAAGTAAAGTGTTCAAGTTGAATGTGCCAAATCGCATTTGCCGAGAAACTAAAAGTGTGCAGGTAGCCCTAAGCATCTGATAAAGTGTAAACGTTCCAAATCAAAAAAGACTGGTAGCTAATTTAAAGAACGATATACAATACTGACTGCAATTGTGTGAATGTATCAAACATTCCTTCAGAAGTAAAAAAAAAAAAATATATATATATATATATATATATATTGGGCCGATTTCTATTTTAGTTTCCCTTTATTGGCTTCCTGTTAAACCGAGAAAAGAATTTAAAATTCTCCTTCTTGCATATAAAGCCCTTAATAATCAAGCTCCATCATATATCAGAGCTCTGATTACCCCGTATGTTCCTAACAGAGCACTTCGCTCTCAGACTGCAGGTCTGCTGGTGGTTCCTATAGAGTCTCTAAAAGGAGAATGGGAGGCAGATCCTTTAGCTATCAGGTTGGCTCATGTTACCCTGAGCTATCTCTGTAGTTATGCTGCTATAGGCTTTGGTTGCTGGAGGACATCAGAGCCTCTTGCTGTTCTCCAATTTGCAGTTTGTTGTTTAAGCTTTCAACATTTTGTTCTCTCTTTTTTCTCTTCACCGTAGGTTCACCTGGTCTGGCGTTCTGTTAACTGTGACATCATCCAGGGAGACGGATCATCTGCTTGTACTATATAGGATTCCTGGATTAGGTTGTCCTTCTATGCTTGTTGTGTCTCTGCTCTGTCTTCTGTAACCCCCAGTCGGTCGAGGCAGATGAGCGTTCATACTGAGCCTGGTTCTGCTGGAGCTTCTCCTCCCTGTTAAAGGGGAGTTTTCCTCTGTCTCTTCATGCTTGCTCACTATGAGGGATTGCTGCAAAGCCATCGACAATACAGACAACTGCCCCTGTGGCTCTAAGCTCTTTTAGGAGGAATGAATGCTGCTTTGGAGAGACTTGATGCAATCTACTGGGTTAGATAGGAAACTTTTTTTCCAATCTGTCTGGATGATGTGACTGAATTTGACTTTAAAAAGTGCCTTAAGGTGATGTGTATTGTGAATTAGCGCTATACAAATGAAATTGAACATCTTCCTTAGCCAGAGGAACACCATCAGCCCCTCCTCCTGTTGCTGCACCAAGTGACGTCCACCTTAAGGAAGGTCAACACCAAAAAGGCTGCAGGTCCAGACATGGTGACAGGTTGGATGCTAAAATCCTGTGCTGACCAACTCACAGGGTTTTTCTGAACATCTTTAACCTCTCCCTGCAGCTCTCCATGGTCCCTGCCGGTCTGAACTCCTCCATCATTGTGCCCGTTCCTAAGAAAACACCCATCACCTGCCTCAAAGATTACCACCCTGTTGCTCTGATCCATGTCATCATGAAGTGCTTTGAGATCATCCTTATGAAACGCATCAAAGACGCCATCCCTGCTGGCCTGGACAGCCAGCAGTTCGCCTACAGGGAGAATCACTCTAGGGATGATACCGTCTCGCTGGCACTTCTCTCAGTGCTGACTGATCTGCAGCATTCCATCACCTATGTTATAAAGCTATTCATGGACTTAGCTCAGCATTCAGCACCGTGCTCCCTGAGATTAACCTGGGATTAACAGCACCTCTCTGCTCCCTGATCAGTGACTTCCTCACCAACAGGCCATTCACATGTCCTCTCGTGGACTGTGAACACCTCCCACCTGGTGAAGAAAGTCCAACAACGGCTCGTCTTTCCTAGGAAACTGAATCAAACTGGACTTTCTACTCAGCTGCTCATAAACCTTTATACAGCCATAATTTAAAGCATCTTGTCTCAACGTAACAATACGGTATGAAAGCTGCACGGCACAAGGGAGGAAGGATTTAACACGGGGGGTAAGACCAGCACAGGGGAATACATGGTTTGTGCAGCACGAGTCCAGAAGATGGCCAAACGTATTGCCACAGATGCCACCGACCCTGGCAGTGCACCGTTTGTCTCCCATTAGGTAAATAATTCAGGAACAGAAATTAAAAAACTTCTTCCCCAAAGCTGAGGGCCATCACCTCCTGCTGAGGATCAAATAAACCACCAGCCCAGGTCACAGTCCGTTAAATGTTTACATGCTGCTGGTTCCACAGGTTCTTCATCTGATAAATTATTACACTTATTACACATTTTTAGTCCCTCAGGGAGTCTTTGAACATTCAGGTAAATTGCATTTTTTTTAACTTGAACATTTCAAATTTAGCAAACAATTTCAATGCAATTAACTTTTATTCCAGAGGAGAGAGAAAAGGAAACCCTGAAAACCTGTTTAACATGGAATTTAAATGACACGTCCCGGTCAAAAATAACACCAAGGTTTTTTATTTTACTACCAGAGGCCAGTTTAATGCCATCCAGATTAGGTGATTCTGACCTTCTGCAGCTTGGAGAGTGGAAGCGAGCGAAGAAGCTGTTTAAGGTGTCAGGGAGAGCTGGGTTATGGCTGGGCTGCTGGTCGCTGTGCTTGTAATCTGTGATGGTCCTGATGCCTCTCCACATGTCACATGAGTTGTTACTGTTGAAGTGGTCCTCAATGTGCTGCTTGTATCTGTGCTTTGCCTTCTGGATGCCATTTCCCATCTCACTTCCAGCCCTGCTGGAGGCCCGTCTGTCCCCTGATCTGTACGCTGCATCCCAGGCCTTCAGCAGGGACCACACTGTGCTGTCCACCCATGGTTTCTGGTGAGGAAATGTTCTGATGGTCTTTGTGGGTAGGAAAGCATCCGATTATGTATATTCCTTTGTTTTCAAAACACTCCTTTAAAACTTAGCAGACATCTTCAGTCCAAACCTGAATGGTTCTGACAACGGGTCTGGTTCTGGAGATCAGGGGTTTGTAGGCAGGGATCGGGACCACAGAGATATGGTCTGATAATCCAGAGTGAGGAGCTGCTCCAGCCTGGTTAATGGGTATGAAATTCCACATGGTGGTGAGATGGCAGTGAGGATTTAGTCTGACGGCACCAACAGTCCTGAACGGGACCAAAGAGGGAAAATGTCCTTGTGGCGGCTTTACCAAGGTTTTTGTTTGGTACAATGGTACGCGGTTCTTCCACAACTTTCACATCAACATTACCGACTTTCCTGACTTCTCTATGTATCAAAGTTAAAGTTAATTATACAGCTGTTGCACTTTTCTACATTAGTCAAAATTTAAAACCCAGACTGTATGGACTGATAAAAAAATAGATAGTTGAAATGAAAGATCGATGGAAAATACCCACAGAAAATCTTATAAAACTCTAATCAGATGTTAGTGTTGCAAATAACTGGCTTTGTTCATCTAAATGCAATGACACGTTCTACAACTCTAGTTTTGTATGAAGGTTATAATGGGATTATTCCAAACCGGCTCATTTGTTGTAATTTCTTTTAAAGAAAGCTGCAGCTGACATAGTATCTGAGCCAGAAGACTCTGCTGAGCCTGTGGCTCACTATTATTCACTAAGGTTCAAGTGATCCGGTCAGGTTGCCTGGTGGTTGGTGACACAAGCATTTCACAAATTAAACCCCTACCTGTAAAACACAACAGTATACCCTGTAGTGCAGGGGTCACCAAGCTTTTTGAAACCGAGACCTACTTCATCAGCACTGTGTCACACGAAGGGCTACCAGCACTGACCTTTGAACTAGAAGAGCCAGCGCTCAGCAATAAACAGATTTGCAATGCTTTTTTTTTTAGGTGTCATTTTTCAATCTATTTATAAATGCACATGTGATTACAAAAGTAGAGCAACAGACTAAAATAACCTTTTAGATGCAGCTCACTGGAGGGTTGTGCTAGTTTTAGAACCGGCTTGAGGGCGCCCATGTGGTCCTTGGGGGCTGCCTGCCTGGTGACTGCGGGCACCAAGTCGGTCACCCCTACTGTAGTGGCTTCTGGAAGCGGGAAGTGGCTTTTTGTCAATAGCGCCACAGCATGAGGGGGCGTCTCACAAGTCCAAAACAACAAAAAGGTTATCTGTCATCTGTGTCCTGTACCAGTTATCTTTAATCATTTAGTTTGTGGTCAATACGTGGGAATAGGCGCCCCCCTGTGGTGTGTTGGCAGAAAATCCACTCGATGTACAGCATGTGTGCAAATGTCAGACTTGATGAGTAAACTGTAAACCTGGTTGTGAAAAACATGATTCATATTTATAGATGCCTTTTTTTTTATCACTGAATCAGTGAATGAATCAATGAACATCTAATAGAATATAATACTCAGGGAGAGAAAATAAACATAAATAACACAACATGGTACACAAACCCTTAAAACACAATGTAAATAAATAAGATTTAATTTAAGATTTTAGATGATACTAGTAGCAGTATATAATAATAATAATAATAATAATAATAATAATAATAATAATAATAATAATAATTTTCATCATTAAAATAATTATTATAATAGTAAATAGCACTATATATATATATATATATATATATATATATATATATATATATATATATATATATAATATGAAAGACAGATGTCAAGAAGTTATGAAAACTATTTTTTATACAACAAGTTACACATTAATTGTGTAATTGTCTTTAAATTGTGTGCATGAATGACCAGCGAGGACAAACTCCCATTTTTAGCACAAATCAGTTTACAAATGCATGAGGGGTTCTGTGAGTCATTTCACGCTTCTGTTCCTGACTAAATACAAAATTAAAGGGCTATTTCAATGTTTTAAAGGAGCCTGGAAAGCATTTCACAATATATTGTTACAAATTTAAAAGATTTAGATGCTCTGAGTACTCTGTCGGAGTATTCTATCTTATCCACTTGAAGCCATTGACTCGGATGCTGCAACCCCAAGAAAACAGAAGGTAAAACTACAGGGAGTTGTCGCTTGAATGGGTCTTATAACTATGACAGGGAAAAGTGGGCCATCAGCACACGAGATCCTCTGTTTTACCCTGAAGGTTTCAGCACCATCCAAACTTCCTGGGAGAAGTTAAAAAAAAAAACTCTTTTAGACGTTATTTGCTTACAAGAAGGTTCATATTCCCACATATACACACATAAATTCAGGTGGATGTCAATAAATTTGCATATGTTCTCTTTTTCCAGTAATTTAAAACCTCAATCTAGCCCACATCTCACGTGTTTGATGGCTTCAACTTCCCATAAATCCGCTTCGAATACAGCATTCCTAGAACAGCCGCCATCTTTAGCCATTCTCTTTTGTGGCCTACTCATCTTTTCAATAGTAAACATGTGTAACAACTATAATACTAAAAAAAATGTTTCACTTTTTTGTTAAATTGCTTACATAAATTCACTTTTGATGGCTTACATTAACTGAGATGCACCTATTGGTTTCGTCTTACTGCCACGTTCTTTCCACCTGCTCTCAAACAAGTTATTTCAGAGTATTTGGATCGATCCTGCAGTTTTCAGAGAGCTAAACAGAGCAAGCAAACAGCTGAACGACAACTATGAATGAACTCCCAACAACAACACAATAATGTGGTTGTGGGTGTTTCATGAGTAGCCTCCCATTAAAGTGCAGGCCCTTTATGACACAACTGCATTAAAGCGAAACGATGGATATGGTGAGATGAGATTTAACAGCTCTTTTAGCCTGTTAATGTTTAGCCTTTACAGCATCTGATGTCTCATCATGGAGCCACACCACACACATTTTTCCTGAGATATTCCAGAGATGTTTAAAGGACCAGTGGCTCAAAAGTGTAAAAAAAAAAAAGACCACATAGAGCAAAAGCCTTTTGTTATAAGTGTTATAACAGTGTTTTGAGCAAAGCCACTCCCACTGAAGCACATGCGTTTTGGGGTAAATGCATCAAGACACGTTCTCTACCCAGTGAAAGCAAACATGAACACTTTAGTGGTCTGGAAACTTTTGGTTGCTTCTCAGTGTTTCAGTCTTTCATCTCCTCTCCTCTCTGTACACACTCTGGTTCTTTCTTATCTCTTGTTATTTTTTTTTCCATTCCGTCATTTTCTGTTTTTTCCCCCACTGTACAATAACTGAATGCAATGTATTTGGATTCTCTGTGACTGACTGAAACAGGGTATCCCTCTCTTATGGATAAAGTGAAATAGGACAAGAAGGTAGTTGGTGTGAGAGAAGAAGATGCGCGAAAAATGGTTAGATGGAGACAGATTGCCAGCTGAGGCGAAAAAGACAGAGGAAGAAAAAATCCTCCCCCTGTAGAGGGAAATATCCTCAGCAATTTTTTTTTTTTTTACTAGAGCTATAAATGTATGAGTTTACAAGTACAAGGATCCATCTGTGGTCTTTGTCTGATTGAGAAGATAGCTGAATTTCATGACTGATTACCGGGAACCTAATGGGGGTGAGAAAAATGTAGTTAATCTTCACAACTGGAAAGCATAGGTTGTTCTGTTTTCTTTAGAGGATGCCCCCATAAAAACAGAATGAGACAAAAATCCAGGAGGATGAGGAAAGTTTAGCTTGTCAGACCGCAAGTCAGAAATACAGTTGAAACCAGATATTAATTTACCCCATATACAATTAATCAGCTTTTCTTTCCATCTGACATTACTTCAGGCAAAACTGTTTTAAAAACTGTTTTAGGTCAGTTAGGATTACCAAAATTATTTATATTTGCCAAATGTCAAAATAATGTGACATGATAGAGAATTTTTTATGTCATTTTTTTTTTAAATTGAGAAGCACATGTACATTAAGTTTACTGTGTTTTTAAACACTGGGGATATCCCCACTTTCTAAGCTTCTGGTTTGATGAAGTCACAATGTGAGTAACATGCAGGCACGGCTGTGGACAGATTTTAAGACAACACCGCAAACACTCCTCGCTGCTGTGACATATGGGAAAATCAGAAGAAATCACATCAGATGACATCATCCAGGGAAGACAGATCACCCGCTACTACCATCTAATGTAGAACAGATTACTGGATCAATGTGTACTTCTGTGCTTTTTTGTTTCTCTTGTTGTGTCTCTGCTCTGTCTTCTGTAACCCCAGTCGGTCGAGGCAGATGACCGTTCACACTGAGCCCGGTTCTGCTGGAGGTTTTCCTTCCCGTTAATGGGGAGTTTTCCTCTCCACTGTCGCTTCATGCTTGCTCACTATGAGGGATTGCTGCAAAGCCATCGACAATACAGACGACTCTCCCTGTGGCTCTACGGTTCCCCAGGAGTGAATGCTGCTTGTCGGGACTTTGATGCAATCAACTGGTTTCCTTATATAGGACATTTTTGACCAATCTGTATAATATGATTGAATTTGACTTTGTAAAGTGCCTTGAGATGACATGTTTCATGAATTGGCACTACATAAATAAAAATGAATTGAATTGAATTGAATTGAAATCAAGTTTTCAAGTGATCCTCTAAATTTAGGGTGATGGCACGGAGGCCCTCCAACCTCAAAGACTCATCACCAAAGAGGAATCATTAAATCCTAGAGGAAACATTTCAAGCTGCTTAGCTATTATCAGAAGGGTTTGATTGCTTTTACATCAGTAAAGATTTTTCTAATGATTACTGAGAAGAGTATCAAGAACTTTCCACCTGCCAGTTTCTTATAGAACGCAAATAAAAGCACTCGTTTTCTTTTTCAAAGTTGTTACTCATTTAACGTGTTATTACCTTTCAAGAGAAGCATGTCTCATTTCAAATGCCAAGCACACTTCTTGGCTGAATGAAAACTATTTTGAATCTACATCTGCCGGAGGTATGAATAGCTTTGGGCTCAGCTGTGTGACAAATATAAACAGCTTGGGAACGTCCAGCTGTCATACCGTGTCCAGGTTCAGATGACTGGGAGCTGAACGGGTTCTGGTGTGAAATCTGCAACCTGTTCTGTTAATTCAGAACAACTATACAACGCAAGACCTTCTTGTTCCCTAAAGGTTATCACATGGTGAAAAATCCTGGATGTTGTAAGAAATGATCTCTTTCAAAATGTTGGCATTTAGCAAATAGAAATCTTAATTGCGCTAAAAAGGAAATGTTTTGGTATGATTTATTGTCAGGCCGTCATCGGTGCCGCTGCTCGGGGCTGGAGTGTCGTCTGCAAAAAAAAAAAAAAAATGGGACAGCTCTCTCATCACTGACATCAAAGTTTAAAACGTCACACTCCCACTAAGGGCAGCCCAGTCGATGCATCTGCAACATTTGCAAAAAATGAACCGATCAGAGCAGGCCGTGAAAGGTGTAGGGCTGCGCTTTGCCCCAAACTGCGCATGCAGCAAGTCATGCAGTCTGCCTTTGACAATTTGAGGACAGTTCATCAGTGATTTAGGATAAACGAACCAGCTGGTCAGGGAAAATAGACAGTTTGTGAAAGGGAAGTTTAAAAAAAAGGGGGAAAGACTAAAACCAAACACTGAGAGATCCATCTTTATTAATTTAAACTTCATTAATTTAAATATCCCAGACTCAGTGGGCCTTTTAAACAGAAAGCCTGACTTATACAAAACCTGGAAAAATTATACAAGCAAAGCAAAAAGTTAAACACCTCACATCATCTAACCATGATGAGTTATCAAATGAACTTCTTATTTCCTTCCTCTCAAAAATGTTCTACAGTTACAAAGCAGCCCCTTTATATTTCCTGTCTGTACGCACATCTGTTTCCTCCTGCTGACGCACTTATGCTGCCTTTGCTTTTGTTTTGTAACCGAGGTTTCTGGAATGTAAAAAATAAAAAACTGTCTGTTTCTCCACAGACAGTTTTACCATACAGTGATGGTCAGAGATTTACGTCCACCCATCGTGGGCCTGATGGGTGGACGATGAAACTTTTCACAGACATTTAGAAGAGCAACAGCCGGGAGCACAGATTGGAATTTCTTGGGGATTTTATATAATGTGTGCTTTTTAGCATGACAAGGACGAGGGCAAAACATTTCTTGTTATTGATCCTGATAGTTTTTCTTTACAGTCAGAACAGACAAAAGGAACTCAGAGAAAATCTTGAAACAGTTACATAACACTTAAAAAGCTGACTGAGGGCCTTTTGGAGAATTCTGCCTCACTTTTGACCACGGAAAATGTGTCTTTACTTTTGTATGATTGTGATTCTTGCTCCATTTTGTGTGCTTTGACGTTAGATAACTGGCTTTGGGCTCAACAAAGCCTTGTTTTCTGAAAGAAACCATTTTACCCCTGTTTTCACATTAACTTCTAATGAACCATGTTAGGGGACATCCAGGACCTCTACCCATCATCTATTGCTTTAATTTTATCCCCTGCTTCTTTACATTTAAAAACCTTTGACTTGATGAGTTTATTCTGGATCTGAAGACGTTTCGACTGGTTCAAACTTCCATTGTTTTTTTTTTTTTTAAACCTGTAGGTTAATCCGTTGCAGGGTTGCAGCATGTCGGGGGATCCATCAGCCACTAATTTCTACGCCTTTAAAAAGACATTTCATTAATTGATGTTCATCTTGGTTTATAAGCCACCTCACCTTCAAACCAAATGTCTGGGGCGCCATGAAACCCAGCAGAGCAGATGGAGGCCGATAGCTGTGTCCTAACGGGAAGCACTGCTCAGAAACCAGAGGAGCTGCTCGCCGTACAGTTAATCCAGGCGGTATCGTGTTACATGATGAGGAACCAAAAATAAACATGTGAGCGACAGGTGCTGAGTAGACAGCAGGGATTTGAACTTGGAGCAAAATGACAGTTTTTGAAGAAGAATGATTTTTTTTTCTAAGAAAGCCAACACCCAGCTGGGGATCAATAAGAATCGTGCTAAACTGAGGTGTGGTGTTCACTGTAAATGTTCACAAGGTGATGGCGGTGACTTACTGCTAGTACGTACCGGAGCTGTAAACAGAGCAGGGTGTTCATGCTGTTACGCCACAAGTGTTTGGAATAACTATGATTATGTGATGGGAACTTTTGAAAGAGGTTCTGACAGACAGAAAGAAAGCAGAACTTGCCACACTTTAAAAAATAAAATCCGCTTTTACATTAAAACTTTCCCAGCTGTGGTTAAAGGACATTTTCAGTGAAAATACAGTAAAAATGTAAACAGATTTACCAACAGCTTCAGGAGATCCTTCCTGACCAGAGTTAATACCAGCAGTCATTTCTCTTTGGGATTAATAAAGTATTTTCAATTGAGCTGAATTGTAAATCCAAAAGGTTGAATATGATGTTGGTCCAATCTTTGCTGGTATAACAGTTGCAGCTATTCTAGGAGTCTTTCTACAAGGTTTAGGAGTGTTTTTAAGGATTTATGTCCACTCTTCAAGAAGTGCATTTGTGAGGTCAGACCACTGGTGTTGGACAGAAGGCCTGACTCAAAGTTGCTGCTAATTCATTTCTGTAACAAACAGTTGTTTGTTACGTTCTTAGTAAACACACCTTTAACTTTTCACTTGAGCACTTTAATTTACATATTTAGCTCTTTAGATAGCCCACAGCACTAGTAAGAAGCATATTTGCACATTAACAAAAAATCTGCTACCCGGTTGATTTTATAAGTGTTTGAGTATGTCTTTCTTTTTCCTGATTTTAGATCCAGTGCACTGCAGCTCTTTAGTAGAGTGGTTGGGCCCTGGAGAAGAAGGGTGACAGAAATTAGAGTGCCAACAAAGTCAATATTTTCATTTAGCCCTTAGTGTGTGTGTTTTATTGCATCCTAAAGTGTTTCAGTGAATGATGTTTTGTCTTTGTATTTCCTTGTCCTTGTGTCCAGGTCCATCACATAAAACAGGCCCGTTCAGAAATTACCGTCTTAAGACGGTTCTGGGCTGGACCAAGGCAGGGAAATGTATAAGGGAGCCAAGGTGAGCTGTTTAGTGGTAGCTTGGTGTTTTATATTGTTTATGGTTGTGGTTATGGTTTATGGAGGGTTTTAGATAGTTTTATGTACTCATCTTAATATTTACACCCCTGGTAGAGTTTTAATGGTTTTAGCCAGTTAGTGAGACAGTATTTAAGACAGCTGGTTCATCAGTTGCTGTTCTGCTGCTGGAGAAGACACACGGCTCCACCATCCTCCATTGCACTTGCACTTTTGGGACATGCACTTTTTGTAAATCGGCATAATAACTGAAAACTGTGGACCACCCCATTTCCTGCTTCTGTATATCTCCTTCTGCACCTGATGTACTCCAGTCGCTAAAGACCATCCTATATTACAATTCCTACATTTGTAGAATTGGGGACAGAACCCACTCCAAACTCACTCATCCATGTGTTTATGGACCATCTTCGTACACTGGAGCAGTCGCTTCCTGGGATGCGGAAGGATGGAGTTGTTTTTACTGGAGCTAATTGACCGAGCCCACCCCCTGAAAAACGAAGTTTGTAGGCACTGACTCAGCAGAAAGTTAGCAACCATTGCGTACAATCTGCCTCAGCATCCACTGACCCGGCTGTATGTTTAGGGCTGTTGTTCTGCTGGAAGGTGATGGTTACCCAAAACTAAATCAAAAACAGTTTTCCTTTTCTGTAGCTCCATCCATCATCCAATCAACCTTGACTGACTTCATGCTTCCCATTTAGGTTCTGTAATTAAACAATGCGTTAAAAAAACTGAACCATGTTGGACAATGTTTTCTGAAGCTCCCCTATCCAGACGTGGAAAGACGGACTTCAGTGTGTCGGACTCGGATCGGCTACATAGCACAGCTTTCAGCAGAAACTGGCGGTCACTAGTTACACCCAATGCAGAAAGGGACAGCTGGAAAATGAAAAACACAAATAACTGATGATTTTGTTCACCTGATTTCTTTTCTGTCATCTTTTCATTCCCTAGTGTTGAAATCCCTTCATTTAATGTTTTGTTGTTTTCCTTTAGGTAAAAGTATGTTCCATTAACTGTTAATCTACCGCTTTACACATATAGGAAGGAAAATTAGCTGTTAGTGATGCCTTCCCCCCCCCAAAGAAAGAGGAAAAGCTACTTCACACCGCTAGTGACATTTTTTATGTAGCTGTTAATTAAATGTTACTACACTCCTGAAAAAATTGAAAGAATCACAAGTTTTTACATTTTTCTGCTGTTGGATTATAACCAGGTTGGAAGTAGACCTTAAACTTGCAAGAAAGAAGAAACAGGAGCAAGAGAAAAAACCCAGAAGGCACATAATTTCAAACTCCATTCAAATCCGAAGAAGCTGTTGATCAGCTAATTAAAGGTTTAATACCTATATATAAATCTGGCCTTTGTGTTATTGTCTTTCTGGCTAATGCTGTCAGTGGCCCCTCACCTGTGCTGTGATCACTGGGTCTTTCTTTTCCCAGCGCTGCCGTTCCTAACACCACTTCTCACAAAGGGCTTTTTTCCAGGAGAATAATGTCCTTTTGGTTCCCAGATCTAAATCTGAAAATGTCATGCATAGACAGGCACAAGCACAAACATTTTTGGGGGCATGTGCTCAAACCAAAAAAGGGGCAGCCGTCGGCACATTTATTTATAAATTAAAAATAAAATAAAAATGGAACTATTTTTTGTACTATTTAAATCAAACAGACAACTAAGTCACATTTTCCTGCTT